>NW_027437446.1:0-113089 GCF_964204645.1 Tubulanus polymorphus | reverse complement strand
ACGAAAACGTCTTTTCTCGCGCTGAACGACGTTTTCGGGTCGAAATGTGCTTTTCCCGTCGATTTGAGCGCTTTTACGCATCGACATTATCATTTTTCCAATACGGGGAGAAGTTGACGAGAAAACGTCTTTTCTCGCGCTGAACGACGTTTTCGGGACGAATTGTGCTTTTCCCGTCGATTTGAGCGCTTTTGCGCATCGACATTTTCGTTTTTCCGATAAGGGGAGAATTTGATGAGAAAACGTCTTTTCTCGCGCTGAACGACGTTTTCGGGTCGAAATGTGCTTTTCCCGTCGATTTGAGCGCTTTTGCGCATCGACATTTTCGTTTTTCCGATACGGGGAGAATTTGATGAGAAAACGTCTTTCTCGCGCTGAACGACGTTTCCGGGTGGAAATGTGCTTTTCCCGTCGATTTGAGCGCTTTTGCGCATCGACATTTTCGTTTTTCCGATAAGGGGAGAATTTGATGAGAAAACGTCTTTTCTCGCGCTGAACGATGTTTTCGGGTGGAAATGTGCTTTTCCCGTCGATTTGAGCGCTTTAGCGCATCGACATATTCGTTTTTCCGATACGGGGAGAATTTGATGAGAAAACGTCTTTTCTCGCGCTGAACGACGTTTTCGGGTCGAAATGTGCTTTTCCCGTCGATTTGAGCGCTTTTTGCGCATCGACATTTTCGTTTTTCCGATACGGGGAGAATTTGATGAGAAAACGTCTCTTCTCGCGCTGAACGACGTTTTCGGGTGGAAATGTGCTTTTCCCGTCGATTTGAGCGCTTTTGCGCATCGACATTTTCGTTTTTCCGATACGGGGAGAATTTGATGAGAAAACGTCTCTTCTCGCGCTGAACGACGTTTTCGGGTGGAAATGTGCTTTTCCCGTCGATTTGAGCGCTTTTGCGCATCGACATTTTCGTTTTTCCGATAAGGGGAGAATTTGATGAGAAAACGTCTTTTCTCGCGCTGAACGACGTTTTCGGGTCGAAATGTGCTTTTCCCGTCGATTTGAGCGCTTTTGCGCATCGACATTTTCGTTTTTCCGATAAGGGGAGAATTTGATGAGAAACGTCTTTTCTCGCGCTGAACGACGTTTTCGGGTCGAAATGTGCTTTTCCCGTCGATTTGAGCGCTTTTGCGCATCGACATTTTCGTTTTTCCGATACGGGGAGAATTTGATGAGAAAACGTCTTTTCTCGCGCTGAACGACGTTTCCCGGTGGAAATGTGCTTTTCCCGTCGATTTGAGCGCTTTTGCGCATCGACATTTTCGTTTTTCCGATAAGGGGAGAATTTGATGAGAAAACGTCTTTTCTCGCGCTGAACGACGTTTCCCGGTGGAAATGTGCTTTTCCCGTCGATTTGAGCGCTTTTGCGCATCGACATATTCGTTTTTCCGATACGGGGAGAATTTGATGAGAAAACGTCTTTTCTCGCGCTGAACGACGTTTTCGGGTCGAAATGTGCTTTTCCCGTCGATTTGAGCGCTTTTTGCGCATCGACATTTTCGTTTTTCCGATACGGGGAGAATTTGATGAGAAAACGTCTCTTCTCGCGCTGAACGACGTTTTCGGGTGGAAATGTGCTTTTCCCGTCGATTTGAGCGCTTTTGCGCATCGACATTTTCGTTTTTCCGATACGGGGAGAATTTGATGAGAAAACGTCTCTTCTCGCGCTGAACGACGTTTTCGGGTGGAAATGTGCTTTTCCCGTCGATTTGAGCGCTTTTGCGCATCGACATTTTCGTTTTTCCGATACGGGGAGAATTTGATGAGAAAACGTCTTTTCTCGCGCTGAACGACGTTTTCGGGACGAATTGTGCTTTTCCCGTCGATTTGAGCGCTTTTGCGCATCGACATTTTCGTTTTTCCGATACGGGGAGAATTTGATGAGAAAACGTCTTTTCTCGCGCTGAACGACGTTTTCGGGTCGAAATGTGCTTTTCCCGTCGATTTGAGCGCTTTTGCGCATCGACATTTTCGTTTTTCCGATACGGAGAGAATTTGATGAGAAAACGTCTTTTCTCGCGCTGAACGACGTTTTCGGGACGAATTGTGCTTTTCCCGTCGATTTGAGCGCTTTTGCGCATCGACATTTTCGTTTTTCCGATACGGGGAGAATTTGATGAGAAAACGTCTTTTCTCGCGCTGAACGACGTTTTCGGGTGGAAATGTGCTTTTCCCGTCGATTTGAGCGCTTTTGCGCATCGACATTTTCGTTTTTCCGATACGGGGAGAATTTGATGAGAAAACGTCTTTTTTCGCGCTGAACGACGTTTTCGGGACGAATTGTGCTTTTCCCGTCGATTTGAGCGCTTTTGCGCATCGACATTTTCGTTTTTCCGATAAGGGGAGAATTTGATGAGAAAACGTCTTTTCTCGCGCTGAACGACGTTTTCGGGTCGAAATGTGCTTTTCCCGTCGATTTGAGCGCTTTTGCGCATCGACATTTTCGTTTTTCCGATACGGGGAGAATTTGATGAGAAAACGTCTTTTCTCGCGCTGAACGACGTTTCCGGGTGGAAATGTGCTTTTCCCGTCGATTTGAGCGCTTTTGCGCATCGACATTTTCGTTTTTCCGATAAGGGGAGAATTTGATGAGAAAACGTCTTTTCTCGCGCTGAACGACGTTTTCGGGTGGAAATGTGCTTTTCCCGTCGATTTGAGCGCTTTTGCGCATCGACATATTCGTTTTTCCGATACGGGGAGAATTTGATGAGAAAACGTCTTTTCTCGCGCTGAACGACGTTTTCGGGTCGAAATGTGCTTTTCCCCGTCGATTTGAGCGCTTTTTGCGCATCGACATTTTCGTTTTTCCGATACGGGGAGAATTTGATGAGAAAACGTCTCTTCTCGCGCTGAACGACGTTTTCGGGTGGAAATGTGCTTTTCCCGTCGATTTGAGCGCTTTTGCGCATCGACATTTTCGTTTTTCCGATACGGGGAGAATTTGATGAGAAAACGTCTCTTCTCGCGCTGAACGACGTTTTCGGGTGGAAATGTGCTTTTCCCGTCGATTTGAGCGCTTTTGCGCATCGACATTTTCGTTTTTCCGATACGGGGAGAATTTGATGAGAAAACGTCTTTTCTCGCGCTGAACGACGTTTTCGGGTGGAAATGTGCTTTTCCCGTCGATTTGAGCGCTTTTGCGCATCGACATTTTCGTTTTTCCGATACGGGGAGAATTTGATGAGAAAACGTCTTTTCTCGCGCTGAACGACGTTTTCGGGTCGAAATGTGCTTTTCCCGTCGATTTGAGCGCTTTTGCGCATCGACATTTTTGTTTTTCCGATACGGGGAGAATTTGATGAGAAAACGTCTTTTCTCGCGCTGAACGACGTTTTCGGGTGAAATGTGCTTTTCCCGTCGATTTGAGCGCTTTTGCGCATCGACATTTTCGTTTTTCCGATACGGGGAGAATTTGATGAGAAAACGTCTTTTCTCGCGCTGAACGACGTTTTCGGGACGAAATGTGCTTTTCCCGTCGATTTGAGCGCTTTTGCGCATCGACATTTTCGTTTTTCCGATAAGGGGAGAATTTGATGAGAAAACGTCTTTTCTCGCGCTGAACGACGTTTCCGGGTGGAAATGTGCTTTTCCCGTCGATTTGAGCGCTTTTGCGCATCGACATTTTCGTTTTTCCGATAAGGGGAGAATTTGATGAGAAAACGTCTTTTCTCGCGCTGAACGACGTTTTCGGGTCGAAATGTGCTTTTCCCGTCGATTTGAGCGCTTTTGCGCATCGACATTTTCGTTTTTCCGATAAGGGGAGAATTTGATGAGAAAACGTCTTTTCTCGCGCTGAACGACGTTTTCGGGTCGAAATGTGCTTTTCCCGTCGATTTGAGCGCTTTTGCGCATCGACATTTTCGTTTTTCCGATACGGGGAGAATTTGATGAGAAAACGTCTTTTCTCGCGCTGAACGACGTTTCCCGGTGGAAATGTGCTTTTCCCGTCGATTTGAGCGCTTTTGCGCATCGACATTTTCGTTTTTCCGATAAGGGGAGAATTTGATGAGAAAACGTCTTTTCTCGCGCTGAACGACGTTTTCGGGTGGAAATGTGCTTTTCCCGTCGATTTGAGCGCTTTTGCGCATCGACATATTCGTTTTTCCGATACGGGGAGAATTTGATGAGAAAACGTCTTTTCTCGCGCTGAACGACGTTTTCGGGTCGAAATGTGCTTTTCCCGTCGATTTGAGCGCTTTTTGCGCATCGACATTTTCGTTTTTCCGATACGGGGAGAATTTGATGAGAAAACGTCTCTTCTCGCGCTGAACGACGTTTTCGGGTGGAAATGTGCTTTTCCCGTCGATTTGAGCGCTTTTGCGCATCGACATTTTCGTTTTTCCGATACGGGGAGAATTTGATGAGAAAACGTCTCTTCTCGCGCTGAACGACGTTTTTCGGGTGGAAATGTGCTGTTCCCGTCGATTTGAGCGCTTTTGCGCATCGACATTTTCGTTTTTCCGATACGGGGAGAATTTGATGAGAAAACGTCTTTTCTCGCGCTGAACGACGTTTTCGGGTCGAAATGTGCTTTTCCCGTCGATTTGAGCGCTTTTGCGCATCGACATTTTCGTTTTTCCGATACGGGGAGAATTTGATGAGAAAACGTCTTTTCTCGCGCTGAACGACGTTTTCGGGTCGAAATCTGCTTTTCCCGTCGATTTGAGCGCTTTTGCGCATCGACATTTTCGTTTTTCCGATACGGGGAGAATTTGATGAGAAAACGTCTTTTCTCGCGCTGAACGACGTTTTCGGGACGAAATGTGCTTTTCCCGTCGATTTGAGTGCTTTTGCGCATCGACATTTTCGTTTTTCCGATAAGGGGAGAATTTGATGAGAAAACGTCTTTTCTCGCGCTGAACGACGTTTTCGGGTGGAAATGTGCTTTTCCCGTCGATTTGAGCGCTTTTGCGCATCGACATATTCGTTTTTCCGATACGGGGAGAATTTGATGAGAAAACGTCTTTTCTCGCGCTGAACGACGTTTTCGGGTGGAAATGTGCTTTTCCCGTCGATTTGAGCGCTTTTGCGCATCGACATTTTCGTTTTTCCGATACGGGGAGAATTTGATGAGAAAACGTCTTTTCTCGCGCTGAACGACGTTTTCGGGTCGAAATGTGCTTTTCCCGTCGATTTGAGCGCTTTTGCGCATCGACATTTTCGTTTTTCCGATACGGGAAGAATTTGATGAGAAAACGTCTTTTCTCGCGCTGAACGACGTTTTCGGGTGGAAATGTGCTTTTCCCGTCGATTTGAGCGCTTTTGCGCATCGACATTTTCGTTTTTCCGATACGGGGAGAATTTGATGAGAAAACGTCTTTTCTCGCGCTGAACGACGTTTTCGGGACGAATTGTGCTTTTCCCGTCGATTTGAGCGCTTTTGCGCATCGACATTTTCGTTTTTCCGATACGGGGAGAATTTGATGAGAAAACGTCTTTTCTCGCGCTGAACGACGTTTTCGGGTCGAAATGTGCTTTTCCCGTCGATTTGAGCGCTTTTGCGCATCGACATTTTCGTTTTTCCGATACGGAGAGAATTTGATGAGAAAACGTCTTTTCTCGCGCTGAACGACGTTTTCGGGACGAATTGTGCTTTTCCCGTCGATTTGAGCGCTTTTGCGCATCGACATTTTCGTTTTTCCGATACGGGGAGAATTTGATGAGAAAACGTCTTTTCTCGCGCTGAACGACGTTTTCGGGTGGAAATGTGCTTTTCCCGTCGATTTGAGCGCTTTTGCGCATCGACATTTTCGTTTTTCCGATACGGGGAGAATTTGATGAGAAAACGTCTTTTTCGCGCTGAACGACGTTTTCGGGACGAATTGTGCTTTTCCCGTCGATTTGAGCGCTTTTGCGCATCGACATTTTCGTTTTTCCGATAAGGGGAGAATTTGATGAGAAAACGTCTTTTCTCGCGCTGAACGACGTTTTCGGGTCGAAATGTGCTTTTCCCGTCGATTTGAGCGCTTTTGCGCATCGACATTTTCGTTTTTCCGATACGGGGAGAATTTGACGAGAAAACGTCTTTTCTCGCGCTGAACGACGTTTCCGGGTGGAAATGTGCTTTTCCCGTCGATTTGAGCGCTTTTGCGCATCGACATTTTCGTTTTTCCGATAAGGGGAGAATTTGATGAGAAAACGTCTTTTCTCGCGCTGAACGACGTTTTCGGGTGGAAATGTGCTTTTCCCGTCGATTTGAGCGCTTTTGCGCATCGACATATTCGTTTTTCCGATACGGGGAGAATTTGATGAGAAAACGTCTTTTCTCGCGCTGAACGACGTTTTCGGGTCGAAATGTGCTTTTCCCGTCGATTTGAGCGCTTTTTGCGCATCGACATTTTCGTTTTTCCGATACGGGGAGAATTTGATGAGAAAACGTCTCTTCTCGCGCTGAACGACGTTTTCGGGTGGAAATGTGCTTTTCCCGTCGATTTGAGCGCTTTTGCGCATCGACATTTTCGTTTTTCCGATACGGGGAGAATTTGATGAGAAAACGTCTCTTCTCGCGCTGAACGACGTTTTCGGGTGGAAATGTGCTTTTCCCGTCGATTTGAGCGCTTTTGCGCATCGACATTTTCGTTTTTCCCATACGGGGAGAATTTGATGAGAAAACGTCTTTTCTCGCGCTGAACGACGTTTTCGGGTGGAAATGTGCTTTTCCCGTCGATTTGAGCGCTTTTGCGCATCGACATTTTCGTTTTCCGATACGGGGAGAATTTGATGAGAAAACGTCTTTTCTCGCGCTGAACGACGTTTTCGGGTCGAAATGTGCTTTTCCCGTCGATTTGAGCGCTTTTGCGCATCGACATTTTCGTTTTTCCGATACGGGGAGAATTTGATGAGAAAACGTCTTTTCTCGCGCTGAACGACGTTTTCGGGTGGAAATGTGCTTTTCCCGTCGATTTGAGCGCTTTTGCGCATCGACATTTTCGTTTTTCCGATACGGGGAGAATTTGATGAGAAAACGTCTTTTGTCGCGCTGAACGACGTTTTCGGGACGAAATGTGCTTTTCCCGTCGATTTGAGCGCTTTTGCGCATCGACATTTTCGTTTTTCCGATAAGGGGAGAATTTGATGAGAAAACGTCTTTTCTCGCGCTGAACGACGTTTCCGGGTGGAAATGTGCTTTTCCCGTCGATTTGAGCGCTTTTGCGCATCGACATTTTCGTTTTTCCGATAAGGGGAGAATTTGATGAGAAAACGTCTTTTCTCGCGCTGAACGACGTTTTCGGGTCGAAATGTGCTTTTCCCCGTCGATTTGAGCGCTTTTGCGCATCGACATTTTCGTTTTTCCGATAAGGGGAGAATTTGATGAGAAAACGTCTTTTCTCGCGCTGAACGACGTTTTCGGGTCGAAATGTGCTTTTCCCGTCGATTTGAGCGCTTTTGCGCATCGACATTTTCGTTTTTCCGATACGGGGAGAATTTGATGAGAAAACGTCTTTTCTCGCGCTGAACGACGTTTCCCGGGTGGAAATGTGCTTTTCCCGTCGATTTGAGCGCTTTTGCGCATCGACATTTTCGTTTTTCCGATAAGGGGAGAATTTGATGAGAAAACGTCTTTTCTCGCGCTGAACGACGTTTTCGGGTGGAAATGTGCTTTTCCCGTCGATTTGAGCGCTTTTGCGCATCGACATATTCGTTTTTCCGATACGGGGAGAATTTGATGAGAAAACGTCTTTTCTCGCGCTGAACGACGTTTTCGGGTCGAAATGTGCTTTTCCCGTCGATTTGAGCGCTTTTTGCGCATCGACATTTTCGTTTTTCCGATACGGGGAGAATTTGATGAGAAAACGTCTCTTCTCGCGCTGAACGACGTTTTCGGGTGGAAATGTGCTTTTCCCGTCGATTTGAGCGCTTTTGCGCATCGACATTTTCGTTTTTCCGATACGGGGAGAATTTGATGAGAAAACGTCTCTTCTCGCGCTGAACGACGTTTTCGGGTGGAAATGTGCTTTTCCCGTCGATTTGAGCGCTTTTGCGCATCGACATTTTCGTTTTTCCGATACGGGGAGAATTTGATGAGAAAACGTCTTTTCTCGCGCTGAACGACGTTTTCGGGTCGAAATGTGCTTTTCCCGTCGATTTGAGCGCTTTTGCGCATCGACATTTTCGTTTTTCCGATACGGGGAGAATTTGATGAGAAAACGTCTTTTCTCGCGCTGAACGACGTTTTCGGGTCGAAATGTGCTTTTCCCGTCGATTTGAGCGCTTTTGCGCATCGACATTTTCGTTTTTCCGATACGGGGAGAATTTGATGAGAAAACGTCTTTTCTCGCGCTGAACGACGTTTTCGGGTGGAAATGTGCTTTTCCCGTCGATTTGAGCGCTTTTGCGCATCGACATTTTCGTTTTTCCGATACGGGGAGAATTTGATGAGAAAACGTCTTTTCTCGCGCTGAACGACGTTTTCGGGACGAAATGTGCTTTTCCCGTCGATTTGAGCGCTTTTGCGCATCGACATTTTCGTTTTTCCGATAAGGGGAGAATTTGATGAGAAAACGTCTTTTCTCGCGCTGAACGACGTTTCCGGGTGGAAATGTGCTTTTCCCGTCGATTTGAGCGCTTTTGCGCATCGACATTTTCGTTTTTCCGATAAGGGGAGAATTTGATGAGAAAACGTCTTTTCTCGCGCTGAACGACGTTTTCGGGTCGAAATGTGCTTTTCCCGTCGATTTGAGCGCTTTTGCGCATCGACATATTCGTTTTTCCGATACGGGGAGAATTTGATGAGAAAACGTCTTTTCTCGCGCTGAACGACGTTTTCGGGTCGAAATGTGCTTTTCCCGTCGATTTGAGCGCTTTTGCGCATCGACATTTTCGTTTTTCCGATACGGGGAGAATTTGATGAGAAAACGTCTCTTCTCGCGCTGAACGACGTTTTCGGGTGGAAATGTGCTTTTCCCCGTCGATTTGAGCGCTTTTGCGCATCGACATTTTCGTTTTTCCGATACGGGGAGAATTTGATGAGAAAACGTCTTTTCTCGCGCTGAACGACGTTTTCGGGTCGAAATGTGCTTTTCCCGTCGATTTGAGCGCTTTTTGCGCATCGACATTTTCGTTTTTCCGATACGGGGAGAATTTGATGAGAAAACGTCTCTTCTCGCGCCGAACGACGTTTTCGGGTGGAAATGTGCTTTTCCCGTCGATTTGAGCGCTTTTGCGCATCGACATTTTCGTTTTTCGGATACGGGGAGAATTTGATGAGAAAACGTCTTTTCTCGCGCTGAACGACGTTTTCGGGTCGAAATGTGCTTTTCCCGTCGATTTGAGCGCTTTTGCGCATCGACACTTCGTTTTTCCGATACGGGGAGAATTTGATGAGAAAACGTCTTTTCTCGCGCTGAACGACGTTTTCGGGTGGAAATGTGCTTTTCCCCGTCGATTTGAGCGCTTTTGCGCATCGACATTTTCGTTTTTCCGATACGGGGAGAATTTGATGAGAAAACGTCTTTTCTCGCGCTGAACGACGTTTTCGGGACGAATTGTGCTTTTCCCCGTCGATTTGAGCGCTTTTGCGCATCGACATTTTCGTTTTTCCGATAAGGGGAGAATTTGATGAGAAAACGTCTTTTCTCGCGCTGAACGACGTTTTCGGGTGGAAATGTGCTTTTCCCGTCGATTTGAGCGCTTTTGCGCATCGACATTTTCGTTTTTCCGATACGGGGAGAATTTGATGAGAAAACGTCTTTTCTCGCGCTGAACGACGTTTTCGGGTCGAAATGTGCTTTTCCCGTCGATTTGAGCGCTTTTGCGCATCGACATTTTCGTTTTTCCGATACGGGGAGAATTTGATGAGAAAACGTCTTTTCTCGCGCTGAACGACGTTTTCGGGACGAATTGTGCTTTTCCCGTCGATTTGAGCGCTTTTGCGCATCGACATTTTCGTTTTTCCGATACGGGGAGAATTTGATGAGAAAACGTCTTTTCTCGCGCTGAACGACGTTTTCGGGTGGAAATGTGCTTTTCCCGTCGATTTGAGCGCTTTTGCGCATCGACATTTTCGTTTTTCCGATACGGGGAGAATTTGATGAGAAAACGTCTTTTTTCGCGCTGAACGACGTTTTCGGGACGAATTGTGCTTTTCCCGTCGATTTGAGCGCTTTTGCGCATCGACATTTTCGTTTTTCCGATAAGGGGAGAATTTGATGAGAAAACGTCTTTTCTCGCGCTGAACGACGTTTTCGGGTCGAAATGTGCTTTTCCCGTCGATTTGAGCGCTTTTGCGCATCGACATTTTCGTTTTTCCGATACGGGGAGAATTTGATGAGAAAACGTCTTTTCTCGCGCTGAACGACGTTTTCGGGTGGAAATGTGCTTTTCCCGTCGATTTGAGCGCTTTTGCGCATCGACATTTCGTTTTTCCGATACGGGGAGAATTTGATGAGAAAACGCCTTTTCTCGCGCTGAACGACGTTTTCCGGGACGAATTGTGCTTTTCCCGTCGATTTGAGCGCTTTTGCGCATCGACATTTTCGTTTTTTCGATAAGGGGAGAATTTGATGAGGAAACGTCTTTTCTCGCGCTGAACGACGTTTTCGGGTCGAAATGTGCTTTTCCCGTCGATTTGAGCGCTTTTGCGCATCGACATTTTCGTTTTTCCGATACGGGGAGAATTTGATGAGAAAACGTCTTTTCTCGCGCTGAACGACGTTTTCGGGTGGAAATGTGCTTTTCCCGTCGATTTGAGCGCTTTTGCACATCGACATTTTCGTTTTTCCGATACGGGGAGAATTTGATGAGAAAACGTCTTTTCTCGCGCTGAACGACGTTTTCGGGACGAATTGTGCTTTTCCCGTCGATTTGAGCGCTTTTGCGCATCGACATTTTCGTTTTTCCGATAAGGGGAGAATTTGATGAGAAAACGTCTTTTCTCGCGCTGAACGACGTTTTCGGGTGGAAATGTGCTTTTCCCGTCGATTTGAGCGCTTTTGCGCATCGACATTTTCGTTTTTCCGATACGGGGAGAATTTGATGAGAAAACGTCTTTTCTCGCGCTGAACGACGTTTTCGGGTGGAAATGTGCTTTTCCCGTCGATTTGAGCGCTTTTGCGCATCGACATTTTCGTTTTTCCGATACGGGGAGAATTTGATGAGAAAACGTCTTTTCTCGCGCTGAACGACGTTTTCGGGACGAATTGTGCTTTTCCCGTCGATTTGAGCGCTTTTGCGCATCGACATTTTCGTTTTTTCGATAAGGGGAGAATTTGATGAGAAAACGTTTTTTCTCGCGCTGAACGACGTTTTCGGGTCGAAATGTGCTTTTCCCGTCGATTTGAGCGCTTTTTGCGCTTCGACCTTTTCGTTTTCCGATACGGGGAGAATTTGATGAGAAAACGTCTTTTCTCGCGCTGAACGACGTTTTCGGGACGAATTGTGCTTTTCCCGTCGATTTGAGCGCTTTTGCGCATCGACATTTTCGTTTTTCCGATAAGGGGAGAATTTGATGAGAAAACGTCTTTTCTCGCGCTGAACGACGTTTTCGGGTGGAAATGTGCTTTTCCCGTCGATTTGAGCGCTTTTGCGCATCGACATTTTCGATTTTCCGATAAGGGGAGAATTTGATGAGAAAACGTCTTTTCTCGCGCTGAACGACGTTTTCGGGTGGAAATGTGCTTTTCCCGTCGATTTGAGCGCTTTTGTGCATCGACATTTTCGTTTTTCCGACACGAGGAGAATTTGATGAGAAAACGCCTTTTCTCGCGCTGAACGACGTTTTCGGGTCGAAATGTGCTTTTCCCGTCGATTTGAGCGCTTTTTGCGCATCGACCTTTTCGTTTTTCCGATAAGGGGAGAATTTGATGAGAAAACGTCTTTTCTCGCGCTGAACGACGTTTTCGGGTCGAAATGTGCTTTTCCCGTCGATTTGAGCGCTTTTGCGCATCGACATTTTCGTTTTTCCGATACGGGGAGAATTTGATGAGAAAACGTCTTTTCTCGCGCTGAACGACGTTTTCGGGTCGAAATGTGCTTTTCCCGTCGATTTGAGCGCTTTGCGCATCGACATTTTCGTTTTTCCGATACGGGGAGAATTTGATGAGAAAACGTCTTTTCTCGCGCTGAACGACGTTTTCGGGTGGAAATGTGCTTTTCCCGTCGATTTGAGCGCTTTTGCGCATCGACATTTTCGTTTTTCCGATAAGGGGAGAATTTGATGAGAAAACGTCTTTTCTCGCGCTGAACGACGTTTTCGGGTGGAAATGTGCTTTTCCCGTCGATTTGAGCGCTTTTGCGCATCGACATTTTCGTTTTTCCGATAAGGGGAGAATTTGATGAGAAAACGTCTTTTCTCGCGCTGAACGACGTTTTCGGGTCGAAATGTGCTTTTCCCGTCGATTTGAGCGCTTTTGTGCATCGACATTTTCGTTTTTCCGACACGAGGAGAATTTGATGAGAAAACGCCTTTTCTCGCGCTGAACGACGTTTTCGGGTGGAAATGTGCTTTTCCCGTCGATTTGAGCGCTTTTGCGCATCGACATTTTCGTTTTTCCGATAAGGGGAGAATTTGATGAGAAAACGTCTTTTCTCGCGCTGAACGACGTTTTCGGGTCGAAATGTGCTTTTCCCGTCGATTTGAGCGCTTTTGCGCATCGACATTTTCGTTTTTCCGATACGGGGAGAATTTGATGAGAAAACGTCTTTTCTCGCGCTGAACGACGTTTTCGGGTGGAAATGTGCTTTTCCCGTCGATTTGAGCGCTTTTGCGCATCGACATTTTCGTTTTTCCGATACGGGGAGAATTTGATGAGAAAACGTCTTTTTTCGCTCTGAACGACGTTTTCGGGACGAATTGTGCTTTTCCCGTCGATTTGAGCGCTTTTGCGCATCGACATTTTCGTTTTTCCGATAAGGGGAGAATTTGATGAGAAAACGTCTTTTCTCGCGCTGAACGACGTTTTCGGGTCGAAATGTGCTTTTCCCGTCGATTTGAGCGCTTTTGCGCATCGACATTTTCGTTTTTCCGATACGGGGAGAATTTGATGAGAAAACGTCTTTTCTCGCGCTGAACGACGTTTCCGGGTGGAAATGTGCTTTTCCCGTCGATTTGAGCGCTTTTGCGCATCGACATTTTCGTTTTTCCGATAAGGGGAGAATTTGATGAGAAAACGTCTTTTCTCGCGCTGAACGACGTTTTCGGGTGGAAATGTGCTTTTCCCGTCGATTTGAGCGCTTTTGCGCATCGACATATTCGTTTTTCCGATACGGGGAGAATTTGATGAGAAAACGTCTTTTCTCGCGCTGAACGACGTTTTCGGGTGGAAATGTGCTTTTCCCGTCGATTTGAGCGCTTTTTGCGCATCGACATTTTCGTTTTTCCGATACGGGGAGAATTTGATGAGAAAACGTCTCTTCTCGCGCTGAACGACGTTTTCGGGTGGAAATGTGCTTTTCCCGTCGATTTGAGCGCTTTTGCGCATCGACATTTTCGTTTTTCCGATACGGGGAGAATTTGATGAGAAAACGTCTTTTCTCGCGCTGAACGACGTTTTCGGGTGGAAATGTGCTTTTCCCGTCGATTTGAGCGCTTTTGCGCATCGACATTTTCGTTTTTCCGATAAGGGGAGAATTTGATGAGAAAACGTCTTTTCTCGGGCTGAACGACGCTTTCGGGTCGAAATGTGCTTTTCCCGTCGATTTGAGCGCTTTTGCGTATCGACATTTTCGTTTTTCCGATAAGGGGAGAATTTGATGAGAAAACGTCTTTTCTCGGGCTGAACGACGTTTTCGGGTGGAAATGTGCTTTTCCCGTCGATTTGAGCGCTTTTGCGCATCGACATTTTCGTTTTTCCGATACGGGGAGAATTTGATGAGAAAACGTCTTTTCTCGCGCTGAACGACGTTTTCGGGTGGAAATGTGCTTTTCCCGTCGATTTGAGCGCTTTTGCGCATCGACATTTTCGTTTTTCCGATACGGGGAGAATTTGATGAGAAAACGTCTTTTTTCGCGCTGAACGACGTTTTCGGGACGAATTGTGCTTTTCCCGTCGATTTGAGCGCTTTTGCGCATCGACATTTTCGTTTTTCCGATAAGGGGAGAATTTGATGAGAAAACGTCTTTTCTCGCGCTGAACGACGTTTTCGGGTCGAAATGTGCTTTTCCCGTCGATTTGAGCGCTTTTGCGCATCGACATTTTCGTTTTTCCGATACGGGGAGAATTTGATGAGAAAACGTCTTTTCTCGCGCTGAACGACGTTTTCGGGTCGAAATGTGCTTTTCCCGTCGATTTGAGCGCTTTTGCGCATCGACATTTTCGTTTTTCCGATAAGGGGAGAATTTGATGAGAAAACGTCTTTTCTCGCGCTGAACGACGTTTCCGGGTGGAAATGTGCTTTTCCCGTCGATTTGAGCGCTTTTGCGCATCGACATTTTCGTTTTTCCGATAAGGGGAGAATTTGATGAGAAAACGTCTTTTCTCGCGCTGAACGACGTTTTCGGGTGGAAATGTGCTTTTCCCGTCGATTTGAGCGCTTTTGCGCATCGACATTTTCGTTTTTCCGATACGGGGAGAATTTGATGAGAAAACGTCTTTTCTCGCGCTGAACGACGTTTCCGGGTGGAAATGTGCTTTTCCCGTCGATTTGAGCGCTTTTGCGCATCGACATTTTCGTTTTTCCGATACGGGGAGAATTTGATGAGAAAACGCCTTTTCTCGCGCTGAACGACGTTTTCCGGACGAATTGTGCTTTTCCCGTCGATTTGAGCGCTTTTGCGCATCGACATTTTCGTTTTTTCGATAAGGGGAGAATTTGATGAGGAAACGTCTCTTCTCGCGCTGAACGACGTTTTCGGGTCGAAATGTGCTTTTCCCGTCGATTTGAGCGCTTTTGCGCATCGACATTTTCGTTTTTCCGATACGGGGAGAATTTGATGAGAAAACGTCTTTTCTCGCGCTGAACGACGTTTTCGGGACGAATTGTGCTTTTCCCGTCGATTTGAGCGCTTTTGCGCATCGACATTTTCGTTTTTTCGATAAGGGGAGAATTTGATGAGAAAACGTCTTTTCTCGCGCTGAACGACGTTTTCGGGTCGAAATGTGCTTTTCCCGTCGATTTGAGCGCTTTTTGCGCTTCGACCTTTTCGTTTTTCCGATACGGGGAGAATTTGATGAGAAAACGTCTTTTCTCGCGCTGAACGACGTTTTCGGGACGAATTGTGCTTTTCCCGTCGATTTGAGCGCTTTTGCGCATCGACATTTTCGTTTTTCCGATAAGGGGAGAATTTGATGAGAAAACGTCTTTTCTCGCGCTGAACGACGTTTTCGGGTGGAAATGTGCTTTTCCCGTCGATTTGAGCGCTTTTGCGCATCGACATTTTCGTTTTTCCGATAAGGGGAGAATTTGATGAGAAAACGTCTTTTCTCGCGCTGAACGACGTTTTCGGGTGGAAATGTGCTTTTCCCGTCGATTTGAGCGCTTTTGCGCATCGACATTTTCGTTTTTCCGATACGGGGAGAATTTGATGAGAAAACGTCTTTTCTCGCGCTGAACGACGTTTTCGGGACGAATTGTGCTTTTCCCGTCGATTTGAGCGCTTTTGCGCATCGACATTTTCGTTTTTCCGATAAGGGGAGAATTTGATGAGAAAACGTCTTTTCTCGCGCTGAACGACGTTTTCGGGTGGAAATGTGCTTTTCCCGTCGATTTGAGCGCTTTTGTGCATCGACATTTTCGTTTTTCCGACACGAGGAGAATTTGATGAGAAAACGCCTTTTCTCGCGCTGAACGACGTTTTCGGGTCGAAATGTGCTTTTCCCGTCGATTTGAGCGCTTTTTGCGCATCGACCTTTTCGTTTTTCCGATAAGGGGAGAATTTGATGAGAAAACGTCTTTTCTCGCGCTGAACGACGTTTTCGGGTCGAAATGTGCTTTTCCCGTCGATTTGAGCGCTTTTGCGCATCGACATTTTCGTTTTTCCGATACGGGGAGAATTTGATGAGAAAACGTCTTTTCTCGCGCTGAACGACGTTTTCGGGTGGAAATGTGCTTTTCCCGTCGATTTGAGCGCTTTTGCGCATCGACATTTTCGTTTTTCCGATACGGGGAGAATTTGATGAGAAAACGTCTTTTCTCGCGCTGAACGACGTTTTCGGGTGGAAATGTGCTTTTCCCGTCGATTTGAGCGCTTTTGCGCATCGACATTTTCGTTTTTCCGATACGGGGAGAATTTGATGAGAAAACGTCTTTTTTCGCTCTGAACGACGTTTTCGGGACGAATTGTGCTTTTCCCGTCGATTTGAGCGCTTTTGCGCATCGACATTTTCGTTTTTCCGATAAGGGGAGAATTTGATGAGAAAACGTCTTTTCTCGCGCTGAACGACGTTTTCGGGTGGAAATGTGCTTTTCCCGTCGATTTGAGCGCTTTTGCGCATCGACATTTTCGTTTTTCCGATACGGGGAGAATTTGATGAGAAAACGTCTTTTCTCGCGCTGAACGACGTTTTCGGGTCGAAATGTGCTTTTCCCGTCGATTTGAGCGCTTTTGCGCATCGACATTTTCGTTTTTCCGATACGGGGAGAATTTGATGAGAAAACGTCTTTTCTCGCGCTGAACGCAGTTCGGGTCGAAATGTGCTTTTCCCGTCGATTTGAGCGCTTTTTGCGCATCGACATTTTCGTTTTTCCGATACGGGGAGAATTTGATGAGAAAACGTCTCTTCTCGCGCTGAACGACGTTTTCGGGTCGAAATGTGCTTTTCCCGTCGATTTGAGCGCTTTTTGCGCATCGACCTTTTCGTTTTTCCGATACGGGGAGAATTTGATGAGAAAACGTCTTTTCTCGCGCTGAACGACGTTTTCGGGACGAATTGTGCTTTTCCCGTCGATTTGAGCGCTTTTGCGCATCGACATTTTCGTTTTTCCGATAAGGGGAGAATTTGATGAGAAAACGTCTTTTCTCGCGCTGAACGACGTTTTCGGGTCGAAATGTGCTTTTCCCGTCGATTTGAGCGCTTTTGCGCATCGACATTTTCGTTTTTCCGATAAGGGGAGAATTTGATGAGAAAACGTCTTTTCTCGCGCTGAACGACGTTTTCGGGTGGAAATGTGCTTTTCCCGTCGATTTGAGCGCTTTTGCGCATCGACATTTTCGTTTTTCCGATACGGGGAGAATTTGATGAGAAAACGTCTTTTCTCGGGCTGAACGACGTTTTCGGGTCGAAATGTGCTTTTCCGGTCGATTTGAGTACTTTTGCGCATCGACATTTTCGTTTTTCGGATACGGGGAGAATTTGATGAGAAAACGTCTTTTCTCGCGCTGAACGACGTTTTCGGGTCGAAATGTGCTTTTCCCGTCGATTTGAGCGCTTTTACGCATCGACATTTTCGTTTTTCGGATACGGGGAGAATTTGATGAGAAAACGTCTTTTCTCGCGCTGAACGACGTTTTCGGGTCGAAATGTGCTTTTCCCGTCGATTCGAGCGCTTTTGCGCATCGACATTTTCGTTTTCCGATAAGGGGAGAATTTGATGAGAAAACGTCTTTTCTCGCGCTGAACGACGTTTTCGGGTAGAAATGTGCTTTTCCCGTCGATTTGAGTACTTTTGCGCATCGACATTTTCGTTTTTCGGATACGGGGAGAATTTGATGAGAAAACGTCTTTTCTCGCGCTGAACGACGTTTTCGGGTCGAAATGTGCTTTTCCCGTCGATTCGAGCGCTTTTGCGCATCGACATATTCGTTTTTCGGATACGGGGAGAATTTGATGAGAAAACGTCTTTTCTCGCGCTGAACGACGTTTTCGGGTCGAAATGTGCTTTTCCCGTCGATTCGAGCGCTTTTGCGCATCGACATTTTCGTTTTCCGATAAGGGGAGAATTTGATGAGAAAACGTCTTTTCTCGGGCTGAACGACGTTTTCGGGTCGAAATGTGCTTTTCCCGTCGATTTGAGCGCTTTTGCGTATCGACATTTTCGTTTTTCCGATACGGGGTGAATTTGATGAGAAAACTTCTTTTCTCGCACTGAACGACGTTTTCGGGTCGAAATGTGCTTTTCCCTTCGATTTGAGCGCTTTTGCGCATCGACATTTTCGTTTTTCCGATACGGGGGGAATTTGATGAGAAAACGTCTTTTCTCGCGCTGAACGAAGTTTTCGGGTAGAAATGTACTTTTCCCGTCGATTTGAGTACTTTTGCGCATCGACATTTTCGTTTTTCCGATACGGGGAGAATTTGGTGAGAAAACGTCTTTTCTCGCGCTGAACGTTTTCGGGTAGAAATGTGCTTTTCCCGTCGATTTGAGTACTTTTGCGCATCGACATTTTCGTTTTTCGGATACGGGGAGAATTTGATGAGAAAACGTCTTTTCTCGCGCTGAACGACGTTTTCGGGTCGAAATGTGCTTTTCCCGTCGATTCGAGCGCTTTTACGCATCGACATATTCGTTTTTCGGATACGGGGAGAATTTGATGAGTAAACGTCTTTTCTCGCGCTGAACGACGTTTTCGGGTCGAAATGTGCTTTTCCCGTCGATTCAAGCGCTTTTGCGCATCGACATTTTCGTTTTCCGATAAGGGGAGAATTTGATGAGAAAACGTCTTTTCTCGGGCTGAACGACGTTTTCGGGTCGAAATGTGCTTTTCCCGTCGATTTGAGCGCTTTTGCGCATCGACATATTCGTTTTTCGGATACGGGGAGAATTTGATGAGAAAACGTCTTTTCTCGCGCTGAACGACGTTTTCGGGTCGAAATGTGCTTTTCCCGTCGATTTGAGCGCTTTTGCATATTGACATTTTCGTTTTTCCGATACGGGGAGAATTTGATGAGAAAACTTCTTTTCTCGCGCTGAACGACGTTTTCGGGTAGAAATGTGCTTTTCCCGTCGATTTGAGCACTTTTGCGCATCGACATTTTCGTTTTCCGATAAGGGGAGAATTTGATGAGAAAACGTCTTTTCTCGGGCTGAACGACGTTTTCGGGTCGAAATGTGCTTTTCCGGTCGATTTGAGTACTTTTGCGCATCGACATTTTCGTTTTTCGGATACGGGGAGAATTTGATGAGAAAACGTCTTTTCTCGCGCTGAACGACGTTTTCGGGTCGAAATGTGCTTTTCCCGTCGATTTGAGCGCTTTTACGCATCGACATTTTCGTTTTTCGGATACGGGGAGAATTTGATGAGAAAACGTCTTTTCTCGCGCTGAACGACGTTTTCGGGTCGAAATGTGCTTTTCCCGTCGATTCGAGGGCTTTTGCGCATCGACATTTTCGTTTTCCGATAAGGGGAGAATTTGATGAGAAAACGTCTTTTCTCGCGCTGAACGACGTTTTCGGGTAGAAATGTGCTTTTCCCGTCGATTTGAGTACTTTTGCGCATCGACATTTTCGTTTTTCGGATACGGGGAGAATTTGATGAGAAAACGTCTTTTCTCGCGCTGAACGACGTTTTCGGGTCGAAATGTGCTTTTCCCGTCGATTCGAGCGCTTTTGCGCATCGACATATTCGTTTTTCGGATACGGGGAGAATTTCATGAGAAAACGTCTTTTCTCGCGCTGAACGACGTTTTCGGGTCGAAATGTGCTTTTCCCGTCGATTCGAGCGCTTTTGCGCATCGACATTTTCGTTTTCCGATAAGGGGAGAATTTGATGAGAAAACGTCTTTTCTCGGGCTGAACGACGTTTTCGGGTCGGAATGTGCTTTTCCCGTCGATTTGAGCGCTTTCGCGCATCGACATTTTCGTTTTTCCGATACGGGGAGAATTTGATGAGAAAACGTCTTTTCTCGCGCTGAACGACGTTTTCGGGTCGAAATGTACTTTTCCCGTCGATTCGAGCGCTTTTGCGCATCGACATTTTCGTTTTTCCGATACGGGGAGAATTTGATGAGAAAACGTCTTTTCTCGCGCTGAACGACGTTTTCGGGTCGAAATGTGCTTTTCCCGTCGATTCGAGCGCTTTTGCGCATCGACATTTTCGTTTTCCGATAAGGGGAGAATTTGATGAGAAAACGTCTTTTCTCGCGCTGAACGACGTTTTCGGGTAGAAATGTGCTTTTCCCGTCGATTTGAGTACTTTTGCGCATCGACATTTTCGTTTTTCGGATACGGGGAGAATTTGATGAGAAAACGTCTTTTCTCGCGCTGAACGACGTTTTCGGGTCGAAATGTGCTTTTCCCGTCGATTCGAGCGCTTTTGCGCATCGACATATTCGTTTTTCGGATACGGGGAGAATTTCATGAGAAAACGTCTTTTCTCGCGCTGAACGACGTTTTCGGGTCGAAATGTGCTTTTCCCGTCGATTCGAGCGCTTTTGCGCATCGACATTTTCGTTTTCCGATAAGGGGAGAATTTGATGAGAAAACGTCTTTTCTCGGGCTGAACGACGTTTTCGGGTCGGAATGTGCTTTTCCCGTCGATTTGAGCGCTTTCGCGCATCGACATTTTCGTTTTTCCGATACGGGGAGAATTTGATGAGAAAACGTCTTTTCTCGCGCTGAACGACGTTTTCGGGTCGAAATGTACTTTTCCCGTCGATTCGAGCGCTTTTGCGCATCGACATTTTCGTTTTTCCGATACGGGGAGAATTTGATGAGAAAACGTCTTTTCTCGCGCTGAACGACGTTTTCGGGTCGAAATGTGCTTTTCCCGTCGATTCGAGCGCTTTTGCGCATCGACATTTTCGTTTTCCGATAAGGGGAGAATTTGATGAGAAAACGTCTTTTCTCGGGCTGAACGACGCTTTCGGGTCGAAATGTGCTTTTCCCGTCGATTTGAGCGCTTTTGCGTATCGACATTTTCGTTTTTCCGATACGGGGAGAATTTGATGAGAAAAGGTCTTTTCTCGCGCTGAACGACGTTTTCGGGTAGAAATGTGCTTTTCCCGTCGATTTGAGTACTTTTGCGCATCGACATTTTCGTTTTTCGGATACGGGGAGAATTTGATGAGAAAACGTCTTTTCTCGCGCTGAACGACGTTTTCGGGTCGAAATGTGCTTTTCCCGTCGACTCGAGCGCTTTTGCGCATCGACATTTTCGTTTTTCCGATACGGGGAGAATTTGATGAGAAAACGTCTTTTCTCGCGCTGAACGACGTTTTCGGGTCGAAATGTGCTTTTCCCGTCGATTCGAGCGCTTTTGCGCATCGACATTTTCCTTTTCCGATAAGGGGAGAATTTGATGAGAAAACGTCTTTTCTCGGGCTGAACGACGTTTTCGGGTCGAAATGTGCTTTTCCCGTCGATTTGAGCGCTTTTGCGCATCGACATATTCGTTTTTCGGATACGGGGAGAATTTGATGAGAAAACGTCTTTTCTCGCGCTGAACGACGTTTTCGGGTCGAAATGTGCTTTTCCCGTCGATTTGAGCGCTTTTGCGTATTGACATTTTCGTTTTTCCGATACGGGGATAATTTGATGAGAAAACTTCTTTTCTCGCGCTGAACGACGTTTTCGGGTAGAAATGTGCTTTTCCCGTCGATTTGAGCACTTTTGCGCATCGACATTTTCGTTTTCCGATAAGGGGAGAATTTGATGAGAAAACGTCTTTTCTCGGGCTGAACGACGTTTTCGGGTCGAAATGTGCTTTTCCGGTCGATTTGAGTACTTTTGCGCATCGACATTTTCGTTTTTCGGATACGGGGAGAATTTGATGAGAAAACGTCTTTTCTCGCGCTGAACGACGTTTTCGGGTCGAAATGTGCTTTTCCCGTCGATTTGAGCGCTTTTACGCATCGACATTTTCGTTTTTCGGATACGGGGAGAATTTGATGAGAAAACGTCTTTTCTCGCGCTGAACGACGTTTTCGGGTCGAAATGTGCTTTTCCCGTCGATTCGAGCGCTTTTGCGCATCGACATTTTCGTTTTCCGATAAGGGGAGAATTTGATGAGAAAACGTCTTTTCTCGCGCTGAACGACGTTTTCGGGTAGAAATGTGCTTTTCCCGTCGATTTGAGTACTTTTGCGCATCGACATTTTCGTTTTTCGGATACGGGGAGAATTTGATGAGAAAACGTCTTTTCTCGCGCTGAACGACGTTTTCGGGTCGAAATGTGCTTTTCCCGTCGATTCGAGCGCTTTTACGCATCGACATATTCGTTTTTCGGATACGGGGAGAATTTGATGAGAAAACGTCTTTTCTCGCGCTGAACGACGTTTTCGGGTCGAAATGTGCTTTTCCCGTCGATTCGAGCGCTTTTGCGCATCGACATTTTCGTTTTCCGATAAGGGGAGAATTTGATGAGAAAACGTCTTTTCTCGGGCTGAACGACGTTTTCGGGTCGAAATGTGCTTTTCCCGTCGATTTGAGCGCTTTTGCGCATCGACATATTCGTTTTTCGGATACGGGGAGAATTTGATGAGAAAACGTCTTTTCTCGCGCTGAACGACGTTTTCGGGTCGAAATGTGCTTTTCCCGTCGATTTGAGCGCTTTTGCGTATTGACATTTTCGTTTTTCCGATACGGGGAGAATTTGATGAGAAAACTTCTTTTCTCGCGCTGAACGACGTTTTCGGGTAGAAATGTGCTTTTCCCGTCGATTTGAGCACTTTTGCGCATCGACATTTTCGTTTTCCGATAAGGGGAGAATTTGATGAGAAAACGTCTTTTCTCGGGCTGAACGACGTTTTCGGGTCGAAATGTGCTTTTCCGGTCGATTTGAGTACTTTTGCGCATCGACATTTTCGTTTTTCGGATACGGGGAGAATTTGATGAGAAAACGTCTTTTCTCGCGCTGAACGACGTTTTCGGGTCGAAATGTGCTTTTCCCGTCGATTTGAGCGCTTTTACGCATCGACATTTTCGTTTTTCGGATACGGGGAGAATTTGATGAGAAAACGTCTTTTCTCGCGCTGAACGACGTTTTCGGGTCGAAATGTGCTTTTCCCGTCGATTCGAGGGCTTTTGCGCATCGACATTTTCGTTTTCCGATAAGGGGAGAATTTGATGAGAAAACGTCTTTTCTCGCGCTGAACGACGTTTTCGGGTAGAAATGTGCTTTTCCCGTCGATTTGAGTACTTTTGCGCATCGACATTTTCGTTTTTCGGATACGGGGAGAATTTGATGAGAAAACGTCTTTTCTCGCGCTGAACGACGTTTTCGGGTCGAAATGTGCTTTTCCCGTCGATTCGAGCGCTTTTGCGCATCGACATATTCGTTTTTCGGATACGGGGAGAATTTCATGAGAAAACGTCTTTTCTCGCGCTGAACGACGTTTTCGGGTCGAAATGTGCTTTTCCCGTCGATTCGAGCGCTTTTGCGCATCGACATTTTCGTTTTCCGATAAGGGGAGAATTTGATGAGAAAACGTCTTTTCTCGCGCTGAACGACGTTTTCGGGTAGAAATGTGCTTTTCCCGTCGATTTGAGTACTTTTGCGCATCGACATTTTCGTTTTTCCGATACGGGGAGAATTTGATGAGAAAACGTCTTTTCTCGCGCTGAACGACGTTTTCGGGTCGAAATGTGCTTTTCCCGTCGATTCGAGCGCTTTTGCGCATCGACATATTCGTTTTTCGGATACGGGGAGAATTTCATGAGAAAACGTCTTTTCTCGCGCTGAACGACGTTTTCGGGTCGAAATGTGCTTTTCCCGTCGATTCGAGCGCTTTTGCGCATCGACATTTTCGTTTTCCGATAAGGGGAGAATTATATGAGAAAACGTCTTTTCTCGGGCTGAACGACGTTTTCGGGTCGGAATGTGCTTTTCCCGTCGATTTGAGCGCTTTCGCGCATCGACATTTTCGTTTTTCCGATACGGGGAGAATTTGATGAGAAAACGTCTTTTCTCGCGCTGAACGACGTTTTCGGGTCGAAATGTGCTTTTCCCGTCGATTCGAGCGCTTTTGCGCATCGACATTTTCGTTTTTCCGATACGGGGAGAATTTGATGAGAAAACGTCTTTTCTCGCGCTGAACGACGTTCCGGGTCGAAATGTGCTTTTCCCGTCGATTCGAGCGCTTTTGCGCATCGACATTTTCGTTTTCCGATAAGGGGAGAATTTGATGAGAAAACGTCTTTTCTCGGGCTGAACGAAGTTTTCGGGTCGAAATGTGCTTTTCCCGTCGATTTGAGCGCTTTTGCGTATCGACATTTTCGTTTTTCCGATACGGGGAGAATTTGATGAGAAAAGGTCTTTTCTCGCGCTGAACGACGAAATGTGCTTTTCCCGTCGATTTGAGTACTTTTGCGCATCGACATTTTCGTTTTTCGGATACGGGGAGAATTTGATGAGAAAACGTCTTTTCTCGCGCTGAACGACGTTTTCGGGTCGAAATGTGCTTTTCCCGTCGATTTGATCGACATTTTCGTTTTTCGGATACGGGGAGAATTTGATGAGAAAACGTCTTTTCTCGCGCTGAACGACGTTTTCGGGTCGAAATGTGCTTTTCCCGTCGATTCGAGCGCTTTTGCGCATCGACATTTTCGTTTTCCGATAAGGGGAGAATTTGATGAGAAAACGTCTTTTCTCGGGCTGAACGACGTTTTCGGGTCGAAATGTGCTTTTCCCGTCGATTTGAGCGCTTTTGCGCATCGACATATTCGTTTTTCGGATCCGGGGAGAATTTGATGAGAAAACGTCTTTTCTCGCGCTGAACGACGTTTTCGGGTCGAAATGTGCTTTTCCCGTCGATTTGAGCGCTTTTGCGTATTGACATTTTCGTTTTTCCGATACGGGGAGAATTTGATGAGAAAACTTCTTTTCTCGCGCTGAACGACGTTTTCGGGTAGAAATGTGCTTTTCCCGTCGATTTGAGCACTTTTGCGCATCGACATTTTCGTTTTCCGATAAGGGGAGAATTTGATGAGAAAACGTCTTTTCTCGGGCTGAACGACGTTTTCGGGTGGAAATGTGCTTTTCCGGTCGATTTGAGTACTTTAGCGCATCGACATTTTCGTTTTTCGGATACGGGGAGAATTTGATGAGAAAACGTCTTTTCTCGCGCTGAACGACGTTTTCGGGTCGAAATGTGCTTTTCCCGTCGATTTGAGCGCTTTTACGCATCGACATTTTCGTTTTTCGGATACGGGGAGAATTTGATGAGAAAACGTCTTTTCTCGCGCTGAACGACGTTTTCGGGTCGAAATGTGCTTTTCCCGTCGATTCGAGCGCTTTTGCGCATCGACATTTTCGTTTTCCGATAAGGGGAGAATTTGATGAGAAAACGTCTTTTCTCGCGCTGAACGACGTTTTCGGGTAGAAATGTGCTTTTCCCGTCGATTTGAGTACTTTTGCGCATCGACATTTTCGTTTTTCGGATACGGGGAGAATTTGATGAGAAAACGTCTTTTCTCGCGCTGAACGACGTTTTCGGGTCGAAATGTGCTTTTCCCGTCGATTCGAGCGCTTTTGCGCATCGACATATTCGTTTTTCGGATACGGGGAGAATTTCATGAGAAAACGTCTTTTCTCGCGCTGAACGACGTTTTCGGGTCGAAATGTGCTTTTCCCGTCGATTCGAGCGCTTTTGCGCATCGACATTTTCGTTTTCTGATAAGGGGAGAATTATATGAGAAAACGTCTTTTCTCGGGCTGAACGACGTTTTCGGGTCGGAATGTGCTTTTCCCGTCGATTTGAGCGCTTTCGCGCATCGACATTTTCGTTTTTCCGATACGGGGAGAATTTGATGAGAAAACGTCTTTTCTCGCGCTGAACGACGTTTTCTGGTCGAAATGTGCTTTTCCCGTCGATTCGAGCGCTTTTGCGCATCGACATTTTCGTTTTTCCGATACGGGGAGAATTTGATGAGAAAACGTCTTTTCTCGCGCTGAACGACGTTTTCGGGTCGAAATGTGCTTTTCCCGTCGATTCGAGCGCTTTTGCGCATCGACATTTTCGTTTTCCGATAAGGGGAGAATTTGATGAGAAAACGTCTTTTCTCGGGCTGAACGACGTTTTCGGGTCGAAATGTGCTTTTCCCGTCGATTTGAGCGCTTTTGCGTATCGACATTTTCGTTTTTCCGATACGGGGAGAATTTGATGAGAAAAGGTCTTTTCTCGCGCTGAACGGCGTTTTCGGGTAGAAATGTGCTTTTCCCGTCGATTTGAGTACTTTTGCGCATCGACATTTTCGTTTTTCGGATACGGGGAGAATTTGATGAGAAAACGTCTTTTCTCGCGCTGAACGACGTTTTCGGGTCGAAACTTGCTTTTCCCTTCGATTTGAGCGCTTTTGCGCATCGACATTTTCGTTTTTCCGATACGGGGGGAATTTGATGAGAAAACGTCTTTTCTCGCGCTGAACGAAGTTTTCGGGTAGAAATGTACTTTTCCCGTCGATTTGAGTACTTTTGCGCATCGACATTTTCGTTTTTCCGATACGGGGAGAATTTGATGAGAAAACGTCTTTTCTCGCGCTGAACGTTTTCGGGTAGAAATGTGCTTTTCCCGTCGATTTGAGTACTTTTGCGCATCGACATATTCGTTTTTCGGATACGGGGAGAATTTGATGAGAAAACGTCTTTTCTCGCGCTGAACGACGTTTTCGGGTCAAAATGTGCTTTTCCCGTCGATTCGAGCGCTTTTGCGCATCGACATTTTCGTTTTCCGATAAGGGGAGAATATGATGAGAAAACGTCTTTTCTCGCGCTGAACGACGTTTTCGGGTCGAAATGTGCTTTTCCCGTCGATTTGAGCGCTTTTGCGCATCGACATATTCGTTTTTCGGATACGGGGAGAATTTGATGAGAAAACGTCTTTTCTCGCGCTGAACGACGTTTTCGGGTCGAAATGTGCTTTTCCCGTCGATTTGAGCGCTTTTGCGTATTGACATTTTCGTTTTTCCGATACGGGGAGAATTTGATGAGAAAACTTCTTTTCTCGCGCTGAACGACGTTTTCGGGTAGAAATGTGCTTTTCCCGTCGATTTGAGCACTTTTGCGCATCGACATTTTCGTTTTCCGATTAGGGGAGAATTTGATGAGAAAACGTCTTTTCTCGGGCTGAACGACGTTTTCGGGTCGAAATGTGCTTTTCCGGTCGATTTGAGTACTTTAGCCCATCGACATTTTCGTTTTTCGGATACGGGGAGAATTTGATGAGAAAACGTCTTTTCTCGCGCTGAACGACGTTTTCGGGTCGAAATGTGCTTTTCCCGTCGATTTGAGCGCTTTTACGCATCGACATTTTCGTTTTTCGGATACGGGGAGAATTTGATGAGAAAACGTCTTTTCTCGCGCTGAACGACGTTTTCGGGTCGAAATGTGCTTTTCCCGTCGATTCGAGCGCTTTTGGCGCATCGACATTTTCGTTTTCCGATAAGGGGAGAATTTGATGAGAAAACGTCTTTTCTCGCGCTGAACGACGTTTTCGGGTAGAAATGTGCTTTTCCCGTCGATTTGAGTACTTTTGCGCATCGACATTTTCGTTTTTCGGATACGGGGAGAATTTGATGAGAAAACGTCTTTTCTCGCGCTGAACGACGTTTTCGGGTCGAAATGTGCTTTTCCCGTCGATTCGAGCGCTTTTGCGCATCGACATATTCGTTTTTCGGATACGGGGAGAATTTGATGAGAAAACGTCTTTTCTCGCGCTGAACGACGTTTTCGGGTCGAAATGTGCTTTTCCCGTCGATTCGAGCGCTTTTGCGCATCGACATTTTCGTTTTCCGATAAGGGGAGAATTATATGAGAAAACGTCTTTTCTCGGGCTGAACGACGTTTTCGGGTCGGAATGTGCTTTTCCCGTCGATTTGAGCGCTTTCGCGCATCGACATATTCGTTTTTCCGATACGGGGAGAATTTGATGAGAAAACGTCTTTTCTCGCGCTGAACGACGTTTTCGGGTCGAAATGTGCTTTTCCCGTCGATTCGAGCGCTTTTGCGCATCGACATTTTCGTTTTTCCGATACGGGGAGAATTTGATGAGAAAACGTCTTTTCTCGCGCTGAACGACGTTTTCGGGTCGAAATGTGCTTTTCCCGTCGATTCGAGCGCTTTTGCGCATCGACATTTTCGTTTTCCGATAAGGGGAGAATTTGATGAGAAAACGTCTTTTCTCGGGTTGAACGACGTTTTCGGGTCGAAATGTGCTTTTCCCGTCGATTTGAGCGCTTTTGTGTATCGACATTTTCGTTTTTCCGATACGGGGAGAATTTGATGAGAAAAGGTCTTTTCTCGCGCTGAACGACGTTTTCGGGTAGAAATGTGCTTTTCCCGTCGATTTGAGTACTTTTGCGCATCGACATTTTCGTTTTTCGGATACGGGGAGAATTTGATGAGAAAACGTCTTTTCTCGCGCTGAACGACGTTTTCGGGTCGAAATGTGCTTTTCCCGTCGATTCGAGCGCTTTTGCGCATCGACATATTCGTTTTTCGGATACGGGGAGAATTTGATGAGAAAACGTCTTTTCTCGCGCTGAACGACGTTTTCGGGTCGAAATGTGCTTTTCCCGTCGATTCGAGCGCTTTTGCGCATCGACATTTTCGTTTTCCGATAAGGGGAGAATTTGATGAGAAAACGTCTTTTCTCGGGCTGAACGACGTTTTCGGTTCGAAATGTGCTTTTCCCGTCGATTTGAGCGCTTTTGCGTATCGACATTTTCGTTTTTCCGATACGGGGTGAATTTGATGAGAAAACTTCTTTTCTCGCGCTGAACGACGTTTTCGGGTCGAAATGTGCTTTTCCCTTCGATTTGAGCGCTTTTGCGCATCGACATTTTCGTTTTTCCGATACGGGGAGAATTTGATGAGAAAACGTCTTTTCTCGCGCTGAACGACGTTTTCGGGTCGAAATGTGCTTTTCCCGTCGATTCGAGCGCTTTTGCGCATCGACATTTTCGTTTTCCGATAAGGGGAGAATATGATGAGAAAACGTCTTTTCTCGCGCTGAACGACGTTTTCGGGTCGAAATGTGCTTTTCCCGTCGATTTGAGCGCTTTTGCGCATCGACATATTCGTTTTTCGGATACGGGGAGAATTTGATGAGAAAACGTCTTTTCTCGCGCTGAACGACGTTTTCGGGTCGAAATGTGCTTTTCCCGTCGATTTGAGCGCTTTTGCGTATTGACATTTTCGTTTTTCCGATACGGGGAGAATTTGATGAGAAAACTTCTTTTCTCGCGCTGAACGACGTTTTCGGGTAGAAATGTGCTTTTCCCGTCGATTTGAGCACTTTTGCGCATCGACATTTTCGTTTTCCGATTAGGGGAGAATTTGATGAGAAAACGTCTTTTCTCGGGCTGAACGACGTTTTCGGGTCGAAATGTGCTTTTCCGGTCGATTTGAGTACTTTAGCCCATCGACATTTTCGTTTTTCGGATACGGGGAGAATTTGATGAGAAAACGTCTTTTCTCGCGCTGAACGACGTTTTCGGGTCGAAATGTGCTTTTCCCGTCGATTTGAGCGCTTTTACGCATCGACATTTTCGTTTTTCGGATACGGGGAGAATTTGATGAGAAAACGTCTTTTCTCGCGCTGAACGACGTTTTCGGGTCGAAATGTGCTTTTCCCGTCGATTCGAGCGCTTTTGCGCATCGACATTTTCGTTTTCCGATAAGGGGAGAATTTGATGAGAAAACGTCTTTTCTCGCGCTGAACGACGTTTTCGGGTAGAAATGTGCTTTTCCCGTCGATTTGAGTACTTTTGCGCATCGACATTTTCGTTTTTCGGATACGGGGAGAATTTGATGAGAAAACGTCTTTTCTCGCGCTGAACGACGTTTTCGGGTCGAAATGTGCTTTTCCCGTCGATTCGAGCGCTTTTGCGCATCGACATATTCGTTTTTCGGATACGGGGAGAATTTGATGAGAAAACGTCTTTTCTCGCGCTGAACGACGTTTTCGGGTCGAAATGTGCTTTTCCCGTCGATTCGAGCGCTTTTGCGCATCGACATTTTCGTTTTCCGATAAGGGGAGAATTATATGAGAAAACGTCTTTTCTCGGGCTGAACGACGTTTTCGGGTCGGAATGTGCTTTTCCCGTCGATTTGAGCGCTTTCGCGCATCGACATATTCGTTTTTCCGATACGGGGAGAATTTGATGAGAAAACGTCTTTTCTCGCGCTGAACGACGTTTTCGGGTCGAAATGTGCTTTTCCCGTCGATTCGAGCGCTTTTGCGCATCGACATTTTCGTTTTTCCGATACGGGGAGAATTTGATGAGAAAACGTCTTTTCTCGCGCTGAACGACGTTTTCGGGTCGAAATGTGCTTTTCCCGTCGATTCGAGCGCTTTTGCGCATCGACATTTTCGTTTTCCGATAAGGGGAGAATTTGATGAGAAAACGTCTTTTCTCGGGTTGAACGACGTTTTCGGGTCGAAATGTGCTTTTCCCGTCGATTTGAGCGCTTTTGTGTATCGACATTTTCGTTTTTCCGATACGGGGAGAATTTGATGAGAAAAGGTCTTTTCTCGCGCTGAACGACGTTTTCGGGTAGAAATGTGCTTTTCCCGTCGATTTGAGTACTTTTGCGCATCGACATTTTCGTTTTTCGGATACGGGGAGAATTTGATGAGAAAACGTCTTTTCTCGCGCTGAACGACGTTTTCGGGTCGAAATGTGCTTTTCCCGTCGATTCGAGCGCTTTTGCGCATCGACATATTCGTTTTTCGGATACGGGGAGAATTTGATGAGAAAACGTCTTTTCTCGCGCTGAACGACGTTTTCGGGTCGAAATGTGCTTTTCCCGTCGATTCGAGCGCTTTTGCGCATCGACATTTTCGTTTTCCGATAAGGGGAGAATTTGATGAGAAAACGTCTTTTCTCGGGCTGAACGACGTTTTCGGTTCGAAATGTGCTTTTCCCGTCGATTTGAGCGCTTTTGCGTATCGACATTTTCGTTTTTCCGATACGGGGTGAATTTGATGAGAAAACTTCTTTTCTCGCGCTGAACGACGTTTTCGGGTCGAAATGTGCTTTTCCCTTCGATTTGAGCGCTTTTGCGCATCGACATTTTCGTTTTTCCGATACGGGGGGAATTTGATGAGAAAACGTCTTTTCTCGCGCTGAACGAAGTTTTCGGGTAGAAATGTACTTTTCCCGTCGATTTGAGTACTTTTGCGCATCGACATTTTCGTTTTTCCGATACGGGGAGAATTTGATGAGAAAACGTCTTTTCTCGCGCTGAACGTTTTCGGGTAGAAATGTGCTTTTCCCGTCGATTTGAGTACTTTTGCGCATCGACATTTTCGTTTTTCGGATACGGGGAGAATTTGATGAGAAAACGTCTTTTCTCGCGCTGAACGACGTTTTCGGGTCGAAATGTGCTTTTCCCGTCGATTCGAGCGCTTTTGCGCATCGACATATTCGTTTTTCGGATACGGGGAGAATTTGATGAGAAAACGTCTTTTCTCGCGCTGAACGACGTTTTCGGGTCGAAATGTGCTTTTCCCGTCGATTCGAGCGCTTTTGCGCATCGACATTTTCGTTTTCCGATAAGGGGAGAATTTGATGAGAAAACGTCTTTTCTCGGGCTGAACGACGTTTTCGGGTCGAAATGTGCTTTTCCCGTCGATTTGAGCGCTTTTGCGCATCGACATATTCGTTTTTCGGATACGGGGAGAATTTGATGAGAAAACTTCTTTTCTCGCGCTGAACGACGTTTTCGGGTAGAAATGTGCTTTTCCCGTCGATTTGAGCACTTTTGCGCATCGACATTTTCGTTTTCCGATAAGGGGAGAATTTGATGAGAAAACGTCTTTTCTCGGGCTGAACGACGTTTTCGGGTCGAAATGTGCTTTTCCGGTCGATTTGAGTACTTTAGCGCATCGACATTTTCGTTTTTCGGATACGGGGAGAATTTGATGAGAAAACGTCTTTTCTCGCGCTGAACGACGTTTTCGGGTCGAAATGTGCTTTTCCCGTCGATTCGAGCGCTTTTGCGCATCGACATATTCGTTTTTCGGATACGGGGAGAATTTGATGAGAAAACGTCTTTTCTCGCGCTGAACGACGTTTTCGGGTCGAAATGTGCTTTTCCCGTCGATTCGAGCGCTTTTGCGCATCGACATTTTCGTTTTCCGATAAGGGGAGAATTTGATGAGAAAACGTCTTTTCTCGGGCTGAACGACGTTTTCGGGTCGAAATGTGCTTTTCCCGTCGATTTGAGCGCTTTTGCGCATCACATATTCGTTTTTCGGATACGGGGAGAATTTGATGAGAAAACTTCTTTTCTCGCGCTGAACGACGTTTTCGGGTAGAAATGTGCTTTTCCCGTCGATTTGAGCACTTTTGCGCATCGACATTTTCGTTTTCCGATAAGGGGAGAATTTGATGAGAAAACGTCTTTTCTCGGGCTGAACGACGTTTTCGGGTCGAAATGTGCTTTTCCGGTCGATTTGAGTACTTTAGCGCATCGACATTTTCGTTTTTCGGATACGGGGAGAATTTGATGAGAAAACGTCTTTTCTCGCGCTGAACGACGTTTTCGGGTCGAAATGTGCTTTTCCCGTCGATTTGAGCGCTTTTACGCATCGACATTTTCGTTTTTCGGATACGGGGAGAATTTGATGAGAAAACGTCTTTTCTCGCGCTGAACGACGTTTTCGGGTCGAAATGTGCTTTTCCCGTCGATTCGAGCGCTTTTGCGCATCGACATATTCGTTTTTCGGATACGGGGAGAATTTCATGAGAAAACGTCTTTTCTCGCGCTGAACGACGTTTTCGGGTCGAAATGTGCTTTTCCCGTCGATTCGAGCGCTTTTGCGCATCGACATTTTCGTTTTCCGATAAGGGGAGAATAAAACGTCTTTTCTCGCGCTGAACGACGTTTTCGGGTCGAAATGTGCTTTTCCCGTCGATTCGAGCGCTTTTGCGCATCGACATTTTCGTTTTCCGATAAGGGGAGAATTTGATGAGAAAACGTCTTTTCTCGGGCTGTACGACGTTTTCGGGTCGAAATGTGCTTTTCCCGTCGATTTGAGCGCTTTTGCGTATCGACATTTTCGTTTTTCCGATACGGGGAGAATTTGATGAGAAAACTTCTTTTCTCGCGCTGAACGACGTTTTCGGGTCGAAATGTGCTTTTCCCTTCGATTTGAGCTCTTTTGCGCATCGACATTTTCGTTTTTCCGATACGGGGAGAATTTGATGAGAAAACGTCTTTTCTCGCGCTGAACGAAGTTTTCGGTTAGAAATGTGCTTTTCCCGTCGATTTGAGTACTTTTGCGCATCGACATTTTAGTTTTTCCGATACGGGGAGAATTTGATGAGAAAACGTCTTTTCTCGCGCTGAACGACGTTTTCGGGTCGAAATGTGCTTTTCCCGTCGATTTGAGCGCCTTTACGCATCGACATTTTCGTTTTTCGGATACGGGGAGAATTTGATGAGAAAACGTCTTTTCTCGCGCTGAACGACGTTTTTGGGTCGAAATGTGCTTTTCCCGTCGATTCGAGCGCTTTTGCGCATCGACATTTTCGTTTTCCGATACGGGGAGAATTTGATGAGAAAACGTCTTTTCTCGCGCTGAACGACGTTTTCGGGTAGAAATGTGCTTTTCCCGTCGATTTGAGCACTTTTGCGCATCGACATTTTCGTTTTCCGATAAGGGGAGAATTTGATGAGAAAACGTCTTTTCTCGCGCTGAACGACGTTTTCGGGTCGAAATGTGCTTTTCCGGTCGATTTGAGTACTTTTGCGCATCGACATTTTCGTTTTTCGGATACGGGGAGATTTTGATGAGAAAACGTCTTTTCTCGCGCTGAACGACGTTTTCGGGTCGAAATGTGCTTTTCCCGTCGATTTGAGCGCATTTTCGTTTTTTCGGATACGGGGAGAATTTGATGAGAAAACGTCTTTTCTCGCGCTGAACGACGTTTTCGGGTCGAAATGTGCTTTTCCCGTCGATTCGAGCGCTTTTGCGCATCGACATTTTCGTTTTCCGATAAGGGGAGAATTTGATGAGAAAACGTCTTTTCTCGGGCTGAACGACGTTTTCGGGTCGAAATGTGCTTTTCCCGTCGATTCGAGCGCTTTTGCGCATCGACATTTTCGTTTTCCGATAAGGGGAGAATTTGATGAGAAAACGTCTTTTCTCGCGCTGAACGACGTTCTCGGGTAGAAATGTGCTTTTCCCGTCGATTTGAGTACTTTTGCGCATCGACATTTTCGTTTTTCGGATACGGGGAGAATTTGATGAGAAAACGTCTTTTCTCGCGCTGAACGACGTTTTCGGGTCGAAATGTGCTTTTCCCGTCGATTCGAGCGCTTTTGCGCATCGACATATTCGTTTTTCGGATACGGGGAGAATTTGATGAGAAAACGTCTTTTCTCGCGCTGAACGACGTTTTCGGGTCGAAATGTGCTTTTCCCGTCGATTCGAGCGCTTTTGCGCATCGACATTTTCGTTTTCCGATAAGGGGAGAATTTGATGAGAAAACGTCTTTTCTCGGGCTGAACGACGTTTTCGGGTCGGAATGTGCTTTTCCCGTCGATTTGAGCGCTTTCGCGCATCGACATTTTCGTTTGTCCGATACGGGGAGAATTTGATGAGAAAACGTCTTTTCTCGGGCTGAACGACGTTTTCGGGTCGAAATGTGCTTTTCCCGTCGATTCGAGCGCTTTTGCGCATCGACATTTTCGTTTTTCCGATACGGGGAGAATTTGATGAGAAAACGCCTTTTCTCGCGCTGAACGACGTTTTCGGGTCGAAATGTGCTTTTCCCGTCGATTCGAGCGCTTTTGCGCATCGACATTTTCGTTTTCCGACACGGGGAGAATTTGATGAGAAAACGTCTTTTCTCGCGCTGAACGACGTTTTCGGGTAGAAATGTGCTTTTCCCGTCGATTTGAGCACTTTTGCGCATCGACATTTTCGTTTTCCGATAAGGGGAGAATTTGATGAGAAAACGTCTTTTCTCGGGCTGAACGACGTTTTCGGGTCGAAATGTGCTTTTCCGGTCGATTTGAGTACTTTTGCGCATCGACATTTTCGTTTTTCGGATACGGGGAGATTTTGATGAGAAAACGTCTTTTCTCGCGCTGAACGACGTTTTCGGGTCGAAATGTGCTTTTCCCGTCGATTTGAGCGCTTTTACGCATCGACATTTTCGTTTTTCGGATACGGGGAGAATTTGATGAGAAAACGTCTTTTCTCGCGCTGAACGACGTTTTCGGGTCGAAATGTGCTTTTCCCGTCGATTCGAGCGCTTTTGCGCATCGACATTTTCGTTTTCCGATAAGGGGAGAATTTGATGAGAAAACGTCTTTTCTCGGGCTGAACGACGTTTTCGGGTCGAAATGTGCTTTTCCCGTCGATTCGAGCGCTTTTGCGCATCGACATTTTCGTTTTCCGATAAGGGGAGAATTTGATGAGAAAACGTCTTTTCTCGGGCTGAACGACGTTTTCGGGTCGAAATGTGCTTTTCCCGTCGATTTGAGCGCTTTTGCGTATCGACATTTTCGTTTTTCCGATACGGGGAGAATTTGATGAGAAAAGGTCTTTTCTCGCGCTGAACGACGTTTTCGGGTAGAAATGTGCTTTTCCCGTCGATTTGAGTACTTTTGCGCATCGACATTTTCGTTTTTCGGATACGGGGAGAATTTGATGAGAAAACGTCTTTTCTCGCGCTGAACGACGTTTTCGGGTCGAAATGTGCTTTTCCCGTCGATTCGAGCGCTTTTGCGCATCGACATATTCGTTTTTCGGATACGGGGAGAATTTGATGAGAAAACGTCTTTTCTCGCGCTGAACGACGTTTTCGGGTCGAAATGTGCTTTTCCCGTCGATTCGAGCGCTTTTGCGCATCGACATTTTCGTTTTCCGATAAGGGGAGAATTTGATGAGAAAACGTCTTTTCTCGCGCTGAACGTTTTCGGGTAGAAATGTGCTTTTCCCGTCGATTTGAGTACTTTTGCGCATCGACATTTTCGTTTTTCGGATACGGGGAGAATTTGATGAGAAAACGTCTTTTCTCGCGCTGAACGACGTTTTCGGGTCGAAATGTGCTTTTCCCGTCGATTCGAGCGCTTTTGCGCATCGACATATTCGTTTTTCGGATACGGGGAGAATTTGATGAGAAAACGTCTTTTCTCGCGCTGAACGACGCTTTCGGGTCGAAATGTGCTTTTCCCGTCGATTCGAGCGCTTTTGCGCATCGACATTTTCGTTTTCCGATAAGGGGAGAATTTGATGAGAAAACGTCTTTTCTCGGGCTGTACGACGTTTTCGGGTCGAAATGTGCTTTTCCCGTCGATTTGAGCGCTTTTGCGTATCGACATTTTCGTTTTTCCGATACGGGGAGAATTTGATGAGAAAACTTCTTTTCTCGCGCTGAACGACGTTTTCGGGTCGAAATGTGCTTTTCCCTTCGATTTGAGCTCTTTTGCGCATCGACATTTTCGTTTTTCCGATACGGGGAGAATTTGATGAGAAAACGTCTTTTCTCGCGCTGAACGAAGTTTTCGGTTAGAAATGTGCTTTTCCCGTCGATTTGAGTACTTTTGCGCATCGACATTTTAGTTTTTCCGATACGGGGAGAATTTGATGAGAAAACGTCTTTTCTCGCGCTGAACGACGTTTTCGGGTCGAAATGTGCTTTTCCCGTCGATTTGAGCGCCTTTACGCATCGACATTTTCGTTTTTCGGATACGGGGAGAATTTGATGAGAAAACGTCTTTTCTCGCGCTGAACGACGTTTTTGGGTCGAAATGTGCTTTTCCCGTCGATTCGAGCGCTTTTGCGCATCGACATTTTCGTTTTCCGATACGGGGAGAATTTGATGAGAAAACGTCTTTTCTCGCGCTGAACGACGTTTTCGGGTAGAAATGTGCTTTTCCCGTCGATTTGAGCACTTTTGCGCATCGACATTTTCGTTTTCCGATAAGGGGAGAATTTGATGAGAAAACGTCTTTTCTCGCGCTGAACGACGTTTTCGGGTCGAAATGTGCTTTTCCGGTCGATTTGAGTACTTTTGCGCATCGACATTTTCGTTTTTCGGATACGGGGAGATTTTGATGAGAAAACGTCTTTTCTCGCGCTGAACGACGTTTTCGGGTCGAAATGTGCTTTTCCCGTCGATTTGAGCGCATTTTCGTTTTTCGGATACGGGGAGAATTTGATGAGAAAACGTCTTTTCTCGCGCTGAACGACGTTTTCGGGTCGAAATGTGCTTTTCCCGTCGATTCGAGCGCTTTTGCGCATCGACATTTTCGTTTTCCGATAAGGGGAGAATTTGATGAGAAAACGTCTTTTCTCGGGCTGAACGACGTTTTCGGGTCGAAATGTGCTTTTCCCGTCGATTCGAGCGCTTTTGCGCATCGACATTTTCGTTTTCCGATAAGGGGAGAATTTGATGAGAAAACGTCTTTTCTCGCGCTGAACGACGTTCTCGGGTAGAAATGTGCTTTTCCCGTCGATTTGAGTACTTTTGCGCATCGACATTTTCGTTTTTCGGATACGGGGAGAATTTGATGAGAAAACGTCTTTTCTCGCGCTGAACGACGTTTTCGGGTCGAAATGTGCTTTTCCCGTCGATTCGAGCGCTTTTGCGCATCGACATATTCGTTTTTCGGATACGGGGAGAATTTGATGAGAAAACGTCTTTTCTCGCGCTGAACGACGTTTTCGGGTCGAAATGTGCTTTTCCCGTCGATTCGAGCGCTTTTGCGCATCGACATTTTCGTTTTCCGATAAGGGGAGAATTTGATGAGAAAACGTCTTTTCTCGGGCTGAACGACGTTTTCGGGTCGGAATGTGCTTTTCCCGTCGATTTGAGCGCTTTCGCGCATCGACATTTTCGTTTGTCCGATACGGGGAGAATTTGATGAGAAAACGTCTTTTCTCGGGCTGAACGACGTTTTCGGGTCGAAATGTGCTTTTCCCGTCGATTCGAGCGCTTTTGCGCATCGACATTTTCGTTTTTCCGATACGGGGAGAATTTGATGAGAAAACGTCTTTTCTCGCGCTGAACGACGTTTTCGGGTAGAAATGTGCTTTTCCCGTCGATTTGAGTACTTTTGCGCATCGACATTTTCGTTTTTCGGATACGGGGAGAATTTGATGAGAAAACGTCTTTTCTCGCGCTGAACGACGTTTTCGGGTCGAAATGTGCTTTTCCCGTCGATTCGAGCGCTTTTGCGCATCGACATATTCGTTTTTCGGATACGGGGAGAATTTGATGAGAAAACGTCTTTTCTCGCGCTGAACGACGTTTTAGGGTCGAGAATTTGATGAGAAAACGTCTTTTCTCGGGCTGAACGACGTTTTCGGGTCGAAATGTGCTTTTCCCGTCGATTTGAGCGCTTTTGCGTATCGACATTTTCATTTTTCCGATACGGGGTGAATTTGATGAGAAAACTTCTTTTCTCGCGCTGAACGACGTTTTCGGGTCGAAATGTGCTGTTCCCTTCGATTTGAGCGCTTTTGCGCATCGACATTTTCGTTCTTCCGATACGGGGGGAATTTGATGAGAAAACGTCTTTTCTCGCGCTGAACGACGTTTTCGGGTCGAAATGTGCTTTTCCCGTCGATTTGAGCGCTTTTGCGTATCGACATTTTCGTTTTTCCGATACGGGGAGAATTTGATGAGAAAAGGTCTTTTCTCGCGCTGAACGACGTTTTCGGGTAGAAATGTGCTTTTCCCGTCGATTTGAGTACTTTTGCGCATCGACATTTTCGTTTTTCGGATACGGGGAGAATTTGATGAGAAAACGTCTTTTCTCGCGCTGAACGACGTTTTCGGGTCGAAATGTGCTTTTCCCGTCGATTCGAGCGCTTTTGCGCATCGACATATTCGTTTTTCGGATACGGGGAGAATTTGATGAGAAAACGTCTTTTCTCGCGCTGAACGACGTTTTCGGGTCGAAATGTGCTTTTCCCGTCGATTCGAGCGCTTTTGCGCATCGACATTTTCGTTTTCCGATAAGGGGAGAATTTGATGAGAAAACGTCTTTTCTCGCGCTGAACGTTTTCGGGTAGAAATGTGCTTTTCCCGTCGATTTGAGTACTTTTGCGCATCGACATTTTCGTTTTTCGGATACGGGGAGAATTTGATGAGAAAACGTCTTTTCTCGCGCTGAACGACGTTTTCGGGTCGAAATGTGCTTTTCCCGTCGATTCGAGCGCTTTTGCGCATCGACATATTCGTTTTTCGGATACGGGGAGAATTTGATGAGAAAACGTCTTTTCTCGCGCTGAACGACGTTTTCGGGTCGAAATGTGCTTTTCCCGTCGATTCGAGCGCTTTTGCGCATCGACATTTTCGTTTTCCGATAAGGGGAGAATTTGATGACAAAACGTCTTTTCTCGGGCTGTACGACGTTTTCGAGTCGAAATGTGCTTTTCCCGTCGATTTGAGCGCTTTTGCGTATCGACATTTTCGTTTTTCCGATACGGGGAGAATTTGATGAGAAAACTTCTTTTCTCGCGCTGAACGACGTTTTCGGGTCGAAATGTGCTTTTCCCTTCGATTTGAGCTCTTTTGCGCATCGACATTTTCGTTTTTCCGATACGGGGAGAATTTGATGAGAAAACGTCTTTTCTCGCGCTGAACGAAGTTTTCGGGTAGAAATGTGCTTTTCCCGTCGATTTGAGTACTTTTGCGCATCGACATTTTAGTTTTTCCGATACGGGGAGAATTTGATGAGAAAACGTCTTTTCTCGCGCTGAACGACGTTTTCGGGTCGAAATGTGCTTTTCCCGTCGATTTGAGCGCCTTTACGCATCGACATTTTCGTTTTTCGGATACGGGGAGAATTTGATGAGAAAACGTCTTTTCTCGCGCTGAACGACGTTTTTGGGTCGAAATGTGCTTTTCCCGTCGATTCGAGCGCTTTTGCGCATCGACATTTTCGTTTTCCGATACGGGGAGAATTTGATGAGAAAACGTCTTTTCTCGCGCTGAACGACGTTTTCGGGTAGAAATGTGCTTTTCCCGTCGATTTGAGCACTTTTGCGCATCGACATTTTCGTTTTCCGATAAGGGGAGAATTTGATGAGAAAACGTCTTTTCTCGCGCTGAACGACGTTTTCGGGTCGAAATGTGCTTTTCCCGTCGATTCGAGCGCTTTTGCGCATCGACATATTCGTTTTTCGGATACGGGGAGAATTTGATGAGAAAACGTCTTTTCTCGCGCTGAACGACGTTTTCGGGTAGAAATGTGCTTTTCCCGTCGATTTGAGTACTTTTGCGCATCGACATTTTCGTTTTTCCGATACGGGGAGAATTTGATGAGAAAACGTCTTTTCTCGCGCTGAACGACGTTTTCGGGTAGAAATGTGCTTTTCCCGTCGATTTGAGTACTTTTGCGCATCGACATTTTCGTTTTTCGGATACGGGGAGAATTTGATGAGAAAACGTCTTTTCTCGCGCTGAACGACGTTTTCGGGTCGAAATGTGCTTTTCCCGTCGATTCGAGCGCTTTTGCGCATCGACATATTCGTTTTTCGGATACGGGGAGAATTTGATGAGAAAACGTCTTTTCTCGCGCTGAACGACGTTTTCGGGTCGAAATGTGCTTTTCCCGTCGATTCGAGCGCTTTTGCGCATCGACATTTTCGTTTTCCGATAAGGGGAGAATTTGATGAGAAAACGTCTTTTCTCGGGCTGTACGACGTTTTCGGGTCGGAATGTGCTTTTCCCGTCGATTTGAGCGCTTTTGCGTATCGATATTTTCGTTTTTCCGATACGGGGAGAATTTGATGAGAAAACTTCTTTTCTCGCGCTGAACGACGTTTTCGGGTCGAAATGTGCTTTTCCCTTCGATTTGAGCTCTTTTGCGCATCGACATTTTCGTTTTTCCGATACGGGGAGAATTTGATGAGAAAACGTCTTTTCTCGCGCTGAACGAAGTTTTCGGGTAGAAATGTGCTTTTCCCGTCGATTTGAGTACTTTTGCGCATCGACATTTTCGTTTTTCCGATACGGGGAGAATTTGATGAGAAAACGTCTTTTCTCGCGCTGAACGACGTTTTCGGGTCGAAATGTACTTTTCCCGTCGATTTGAGCGCTTTTCGCATCGACATTTTCGTTTTTCCGATACGGGGAAAATTTGATAAGAAAACTTCTTTTCTCGCGCTGAACGACGTTTTCGGGTCGAAATGTGCTTTTCCCGTCGATTTGAGCGCTTTCGCGCATCGACAATTTCATTTTTTCTGATAAGGGGAGAATTTGATGAGAAAACGTCTTTTCTCGCGCTGAACGACGTTTTCGGGTCGAAATGTGCTTTTCCCGTCGATTCGAGCGCTTTTGCGCATCGACATTTTCGTTTTCCGATAAGGGGAGAATTTGATGAGAAAACGTCTTTTCTCGGGCTGAACGACGTTTTCGGGTCGAAATGTGCTTTTCCCGTCGATTCGAGCGCTTTTGCGCATCGACATTTTCGTTTTCCGATAAGGGGAGAATTTGATGAGAAAACGTCTTTTCTCGGGCTGAACGACGTTTTCGGGTCGAAATGTGCTTTTCCCGTCGATTTGAGCGCTTTTGCGTATCGACATTTTCGTTTTTCCGATACGGGGAGAATTTGATGAGAAAAGGTCTTTTCTCGCGCTGAACGACGTTTTCGGGTAGAAATGTGCTTTTCCCGTCGATTTGAGTACTTTTGCGCATCGACATTTTCGTTTTTCGGATACGGGGAGAATTTGATGAGAAAACGTCTTTTCTCGCGCTGAACGACGTTTTCGGGTCGAAATGTGCTTTTCCCGTCGATTCGAGCGCTTTTGCGCATCGACATATTCGTTTTTCGGATACGGGGAGAATTTGATGAGAAAACGTCTTTTCTCGCGCTGAACGACGTTTTCGGGTCGAAATGTGCTTTTCCCGTCGATTCGAGCGCTTTTGCGCATCGACATTTTCGTTTTCCGATAAGGGGAGAATTTGATGAGAAAACGTCTTTTCTCGCGCTGAACGTTTTCGGGTAGAAATGTGCTTTTCCCGTCGATTTGAGTACTTTTGCGCATCGACATTTTCGTTTTTCGGATACGGGGAGAATTTGATGAGAAAACGTCTTTTCTCGCGCTGAACGACGTTTTCGGGTCGAAATGTGCTTTTCCCGTCGATTCGAGCGCTTTTGCGCATCGACATATTCGTTTTTCGGATACGGGGAGAATTTGATGAGAAAACGTCTTTTCTCGCGCTGAACGACGCTTTCGGGTCGAAATGTGCTTTTCCCGTCGATTCGAGCGCTTTTGCGCATCGACATTTTCGTTTTCCGATAAGGGGAGAATTTGATGAGAAAACGTCTTTTCTCGGGCTGTACGACGTTTTCGGGTCGAAATGTGCTTTTCCCGTCGATTTGAGCGCTTTTGCGTATCGACATTTTCGTTTTTCCGATACGGGGAGAATTTGATGAGAAAACTTCTTTTCTCGCGCTGAACGACGTTTTCGGGTCGAAATGTGCTTTTCCCTTCGATTTGAGCTCTTTTGCGCATCGACATTTTCGTTTTTCCGATACGGGGAGAATTTGATGAGAAAACGTCTTTTCTCGCGCTGAACGAAGTTTTCGGTTAGAAATGTGCTTTTCCCGTCGATTTGAGTACTTTTGCGCATCGACATTTTAGTTTTTCCGATACGGGGAGAATTTGATGAGAAAACGTCTTTTCTCGCGCTGAACGACGTTTTCGGGTCGAAATGTGCTTTTCCCGTCGATTTGAGCGCCTTTACGCATCGACATTTTCGTTTTTCGGATACGGGGAGAATTTGATGAGAAAACGTCTTTTCTCGCGCTGAACGACGTTTTTGGGTCGAAATGTGCTTTTCCCGTCGATTCGAGCGCTTTTGCGCATCGACATTTTCGTTTTCCGATACGGGGAGAATTTGATGAGAAAACGTCTTTTCTCGCGCTGAACGACGTTTTCGGGTAGAAATGTGCTTTTCCCGTCGATTTGAGCACTTTTGCGCATCGACATTTTCGTTTTCCGATAAGGGGAGAATTTGATGAGAAAACGTCTTTTCTCGCGCTGAACGACGTTTTCGGGTCGAAATGTGCTTTTCCGGTCGATTTGAGTACTTTTGCGCATCGACATTTTCGTTTTTCGGATACGGGGAGATTTTGATGAGAAAACGTCTTTTCTCGCGCTGAACGACGTTTTCGGGTCGAAATGTGCTTTTCCCGTCGATTTGAGCGCATTTTCGTTTTTCGGATACGGGGAGAATTTGATGAGAAAACGTCTTTTCTCGCGCTGAACGACGTTTTCGGGTCGAAATGTGCTTTTCCCGTCGATTCGAGCGCTTTTGCGCATCGACATTTTCGTTTTCCGATAAGGGGAGAATTTGATGAGAAAACGTCTTTTCTCGGGCTGAACGACGTTTTCGGGTCGAAATGTGCTTTTCCCGTCGATTCGAGCGCTTTTGCGCATCGACATTTTCGTTTTCCGATAAGGGGAGAATTTGATGAGAAAACGTCTTTTCTCGCGCTGAACGACGTTCTCGGGTAGAAATGTGCTTTTCCCGTCGATTTGAGTACTTTTGCGCATCGACATTTTCGTTTTTCGGATACGGGGAGAATTTGATGAGAAAACGTCTTTTCTCGCGCTGAACGACGTTTTCGGGTCGAAATGTGCTTTTCCCGTCGATTCGAGCGCTTTTGCGCATCGACATATTCGTTTTTCGGATACGGGGAGAATTTGATGAGAAAACGTCTTTTCTCGCGCTGAACGACGTTTTCGGGTCGAAATGTGCTTTTCCCGTCGATTCGAGCGCTTTTGCGCATCGACATTTTCGTTTTCCGATAAGGGGAGAATTTGATGAGAAAACGTCTTTTCTCGGGCTGAACGACGTTTTCGGGTCGGAATGTGCTTTTCCCGTCGATTTGAGCGCTTTCGCGCATCGACATTTTCGTTTGTCCGATACGGGGAGAATTTGATGAGAAAACGTCTTTTCTCGGGCTGAACGACGTTTTCGGGTCGAAATGTGCTTTTCCCGTCGATTCGAGCGCTTTTGCGCATCGACATTTTCGTTTTTCCGATACGGGGAGAATTTGATGAGAAAACGTCTTTTCTCGCGCTGAACGACGTTTTCGGGTAGAAATGTGCTTTTCCCGTCGATTTGAGTACTTTTGCGCATCGACATTTTCGTTTTTCGGATACGGGGAGAATTTGATGAGAAAACGTCTTTTCTCGCGCTGAACGACGTTTTCGGGTCGAAATGTGCTTTTCCCGTCGATTCGAGCGCTTTTGCGCATCGACATATTCGTTTTTCGGATACGGGGAGAATTTGATGAGAAAACGTCTTTTCTCGCGCTGAACGACGTTTTAGGGTCGAAATGTGCTTTTCCCGTCGATTCGAGCGCTTTTGCGCATCGACATTTTCGTTTTCCGATAACGGGAGAATTTGATGAGAAAACGTCTTTTCTCGGGCTGAACGACGTTTTCGGGTCGAAATGTGCTTTTCCCGTCGATTTGAGCGCTTTTGCGTATCGACATTTTCATTTTTCCGATACGGGGTGAATTTGATGAGAAAACTTCTTTTCTCGCGCTGAACGACGTTTTCGGGTCGAAATGTGCTGTTCCCTTCGATTTGAGCGCTTTTGCGCATCGACATTTTCGTTCTTCCGATACGGGGGGAATTTGATGAGAAAACGTCTTTTCTCGCGCTGAACGACGTTTTCGGGTCGAAATGTGCTTTTCCCGTCGATTTGAGCGCTTTTGCGTATCGACATTTTCGTTTTTCCGATACGGGGAGAATTTGATGAGAAAAGGTCTTTTCTCGCGCTGAACGACGTTTTCGGGTAGAAATGTGCTTTTCCCGTCGATTTGAGTACTTTTGCGCATCGACATTTTCGTTTTTCGGATACGGGGAGAATTTGATGAGAAAACGTCTTTTCTCGCGCTGAACGACGTTTTCGGGTCGAAATGTGCTTTTCCCGTCGATTCGAGCGCTTTTGCGCATCGACATATTCGTTTTTCGGATACGGGGAGAATTTGATGAGAAAACGTCTTTTCTCGCGCTGAACGACGTTTTCGGGTCGAAATGTGCTTTTCCCGTCGATTCGAGCGCTTTTGCGCATCGACATTTTCGTTTTCCGATAAGGGGAGAATTTGATGAGAAAACGTCTTTTCTCGCGCTGAACGTTTTCGGGTAGAAATGTGCTTTTCCCGTCGATTTGAGTACTTTTGCGCATCGACATTTTCGTTTTTCGGATACGGGGAGAATTTGATGAGAAAACGTCTTTTCTCGCGCTGAACGACGTTTTCGGGTCGAAATGTGCTTTTCCCGTCGATTCGAGCGCTTTTGCGCATCGACATATTCGTTTTTCGGATACGGGGAGAATTTGATGAGAAAACGTCTTTTCTCGCGCTGAACGACGTTTTCGGGTCGAAATGTGCTTTTCCCGTCGATTCGAGCGCTTTTGCGCATCGACATTTTCGTTTTCCGATAAGGGGAGAATTTGATGAGAAAACGTCTTTTCTCGGGCTGTACGACGTTTTCGAGTCGAAATGTGCTTTTCCCGTCGATTTGAGCGCTTTTGCGTATCGACATTTTCGTTTTTCCGATACGGGGAGAATTTGATGAGAAAACTTCTTTTCTCGCGCTGAACGACGTTTTCGGGTCGAAATGTGCTTTTCCCTTCGATTTGAGCTCTTTTGCGCATCGACATTTTCGTTTTTCCGATACGGGGAGAATTTGATGAGAAAACGTCTTTTCTCGCGCTGAACGAAGTTTTCGGGTAGAAATGTGCTTTTCCCGTCGATTTGAGTACTTTTGCGCATCGACATTTTAGTTTTTCCGATACGGGGAGAATTTGATGAGAAAACGTCTTTTCTCGCGCTGAACGACGTTTTCGGGTCGAAATGTGCTTTTCCCGTCGATTTGAGCGCCTTTACGCATCGACATTTTCGTTTTTCGGATACGGGGAGAATTTGATGAGAAAACGTCTTTTCTCGCGCTGAACGACGTTTTTGGGTCGAAATGTGCTTTTCCCGTCGATTCGAGCGCTTTTGCGCATCGACATTTTCGTTTTCCGATACGGGGAGAATTTGATGAGAAAACGTCTTTTCTCGCGCTGAACGACGTTTTCGGGTAGAAATGTGCTTTTCCCGTCGATTTGAGCACTTTTGCGCATCGACATTTTCGTTTTTCCGATAAGGGGAGAATTTGATGAGAAAACGTCTTTTCTCGCGCTGAACGACGTTTTCGGGTCGAAATGTGCTTTTCCCGTCGATTCGAGCGCTTTTGCGCATCGACATATTCGTTTTTCGGATACGGGGAGAATTTGATGAGAAAACGTCTTTTCTCGCGCTGAACGACGTTTTCGGGTAGAAATGTGCTTTTCCCGTCGATTTGAGTACTTTTGCGCATCGACATTTTCGTTTTTCCGATACGGGGAGAATTTGATGAGAAAACGTCTTTTCTCGCGCTGAACGACGTTTTCGGGTAGAAATGTGCTTTTCCCGTCGATTTGAGTACTTTTGCGCATCGACATTTTCGTTTTTCGGATACGGGGAGAATTTGATGAGAAAACGTCTTTTCTCGCGCTGAACGACGTTTTCGGGTCGAAATGTGCTTTTCCCGTCGATTCGAGCGCTTTTGCGCATCGACATATTCGTTTTTCGGATACGGGGAGAATTTGATGAGAAAACGTCTTTTCTCGCGCTGAACGACGTTTTCGGGTCGAAATGTGCTTTTCCCGTCGATTCGAGCGCTTTTGCGCATCGACATTTTCGTTTTCCGATAAGGGGAGAATTTGATGAGAAAACGTCTTTTCTCGGGCTGTACGACGTTTTCGGGTCGGAATGTGCTTTTCCCGTCGATTTGAGCGCTTTTGCGTATCGATATTTTCGTTTTTCCGATACGGGGAGAATTTGATGAGAAAACTTCTTTTCTCGCGCTGAACGACGTTTTCGGGTCGAAATGTGCTTTTCCCTTCGATTTGAGCTCTTTTGCGCATCGACATTTTCGTTTTTCCGATACGGGGAGAATTTGATGAGAAAACGTCTTTTCTCGCGCTGAACGAAGTTTTCGGGTAGAAATGTGCTTTTCCCGTCGATTTGAGTACTTTTGCGCATCGACATTTTCGTTTTTCCGATACGGGGAGAATTTGATGAGAAAACGTCTTTTCTCGCGCTGAACGACGTTTTCGGGTCGAAATGTGCTTTTCCCGTCGATTCGAGCGCTTTTGCGCATCGACATTTTCGTTTTCCGATAAGGGGAGAATTTGATGAGAAAACGTCTTTTCTCGGGCTGAACGACGTTTTCGGGTCGAAATGTGCTTTTCCCGTCGATTCGAGCGCTTTTGCGCATCGACATTTTCGTTTTCCGATAAGGGGAGAATTTGATGAGAAAACGTCTTTTCTCTGGCTGAACGACGTTTTCGGGTCGAAAAGTGCTTTTCCCGTCGATTTGAGCGCTTTTGCGTATCGACATTTTCGTTTTCCGATACGGGGAGAATTTGATGAGAAAAGGTCTTTTCTCGCGCTGAACGACGTTTTCGGGTAGAAATGTGCTTTTCCCGTCGATTTGAGTACTTTTGCGCATCGACATTTTCGTTTTTCGGATACGGGGAGAATTTGATGAGAAAACGTCTTTTCTCGCGCTGAACGACGTTTTCGGGTCGAAATGTGCTTTTCCCGTCGATTCGAGCGCTTTTGCGCATCGACATATTCGTTTTTCGGATACGGGGAGAATTTGATGAGAAAACGTCTTTTCTCGCGCTGAACGACGTTTTCGGGTCGAAATGTGCTTTTCCCGTCGATTCGAGCGCTTTTGCGCATCGACATTTTCGTTTTCCGATAAGGGGAGAATTTGATGAGAAAACGTCTTTTCTCGCGCTGAACGACGTTTTCGGGTCGAAATGTGCTTTTCCCGTCGATTCGAGCGCTTTTGCGCATCGACATTTTCGTTTTCCGATAAGGGGAGAATTTGATGAGAAAACGTCTTTTCTCGGGCTGTACGACGTTTTCGGGTCGAAATGTGCTTTTCCCGTCGATTTGAGCGCTTTTGCGTATCGACATTTTCGTTTTTCCGATACGGGGAGAATTTGATGAGAAAACTTCTTTTCTCGCGCTGAACGACGTTTTCGGGTCGAAATGTGCTTTTCCCTTCGATTTGAGCTCTTTTGCGCATCGACATTTTCGTTTTTCCGATACGGGGAGAATTTGATGAGAAAACGTCTTTTCTCGCGCTGAACGAAGTTTTCGGGTAGAAATGTGCTTTTCCCGTCGATTTGAGTACTTTTGCGCATCGACATTTTAGTTTTTCCGATACGGGGAGAATTTGATGAGAAAACGTCTTTTCTCGCGCTGAACGACGTTTTCGGGTCGAAATGTGCTTTTCCTGTCGATTTGAGCGCCTTTACGCATCGACATTTTCGTTTTTCGGATACGGGGAGAATTTGATGAGAAAACGTCTTTTCTCGCGCTGAACGACGTTTTTGGGTCGAAATGTGCTTTTCCCGTCGATTCGAGCGCTTTTGCGCATCGACATTTTCGTTTTCCGATACGGGGAGAATTTGATGAGAAAACGTCTTTTCTCGCGCTGAACGACGTTTTCGGGTAGAAATGTGCTTTTCCCGTCGATTTGAGCGCTTTTGCGCATCGACATTTTCGTTTTCCGATAAGGGGAGAATTTGATGAGAAAACGTCTTTTCTCGCGCTGAACGACGTTTTCGGGTCGAAATGTGCTTTTCCGGTCGATTTGAGTACTTTTGCGCATCGACATTTTCGTTTTTCGGATACGGGGAGATTTTGATGAGAAAACGTCTTTTCTCGCGCTGAACGACGTTTTCGGGTCGAAATGTGCTTTTCCCGTCGATTTGAGCGCATTTTCGTTTTTCGGATACGGGGAGAATTTGATGAGAAAACGTCTTTTCTCGCGCTGAACGACGTTTTCGGGTCGAAATGTGCTTTTCCCGTCGATTCGAGCGCTTTTGCGCATCGACATTTTCGTTTTCCGATAAGGGGAGAATTTGATGAGAAAACGTCTTTTCTCGGGCTGAACGACGTTTTCGGGTCGAAATGTGCTTTTCCCGTCGATTCGAGCGCTTTTGCGCATCGACATTTTCGTTTTCCGATAAGGGGAGAATTTGATGAGAAAACGTCTTTTCTCGCGCTGAACGACGTTTTCGGGTAGAAATGTGCTTTTCCCGTCGATTCGAGCGCTTTTGCGCATCGACATATTCGTTTTTCGGATACGGGGAGAATTTGATGAGAAAACGTCTTTTCTCGCGCTGAACGACGTTTTCGGGTCGAAATGTGCTTTTCCCGTCGATTCGAGCGCTTTTGCGCATCGACATTTTCGTTTTCCGATAAGGGGAGAATTTGATGAGAAAACGTCTTTTCTCGGGCTGAACGACGTTTTCGGGTCGGAATGTGCTTTTCCCGTCGATTTGAGCGCTTTCGCGCATCGACATTTTCGTTTTTCCGATACGGGGAGAATTTGATGAGAAAACGTCTTTTCTCGCGCTGAACGACGTTTTCGGGTCGAAATGTGCTTTTCCCGTCGATTCGAGCGCTTTTGCGCATCGACATTTTCGTTTTTCCGATACGGGGAGAATTTGATGAGAAAACGTCTTTTCTCGCGCTGAACGACGTTTTCGGGTCGAAATGTGCTTTTCCCGTCGATTTGAGCGCTTTTGCGTATCGACATTTTCGTTTTTCCGATACGGGGAGAATTTGATGAGAAAAGGTCTTTTCTCGCGCTGAACGACGTTTTCGGGTAGAAATGTGCTTTTCCCGTCGATTTGAGTACTTTTGCGCATCGACATTTTCGTTTTTCGGATACGGGGAGAATTTGATGAGAAAACGTCTTTTCTCGCGCTGAACGACGTTTTCGGGTCGAAATGTGCTTTTCCCGTCGATTCGAGCGCTTTTGCGCATCGACATATTCGTTTTTCGGATACGGGGAGAATTTGATGAGAAAACGTCTTTTCTCGCGCTGAACGACGTTTTCGGGTCGAAATGTGCTTTTCCCGTCGATTCGAGCGCTTTTGCGCATCGACATTTTCGTTTTCCGATAAGGGGAGAATTTGATGAGAAAACGTCTTTTCTCGGGCTGAACGACGTTTTCGGGTCGAAATGTGCTTTTCCCGTCGATTTGAGCGCTTTTGCGCATCGACATTTTCGTTTTTCCGATACGGGGAGAATTTGATGAGAAAACGTCTTTTCTCGCGCTGAACGACGTTTTCGGGTCGAAATGTGCTTTTCCCGTCGATTTGAGCGCTTTTGCGCATCGACATTTTCGTTTTTCCGATACGGGGAGAATTTGATGAGAAAACGTCTTTTCTCGCGCTGAACGACGTTTTCGGGTCGAAATGTGCTTTTCCCGTCGATTTGAGCGCTTTTGCGCATCGACATTTTCGTTTTTCCGATAAGGGGAGAATTTGATGAGAAAACGTCTTTTCTCGCGCTGAACGACGTTTTCGGGTCGAAATGTGCTTTTCCGGTCGATTTGAGCGCATTTGCGCATCGACATTTTCGTTTTTCCGATACGGGGAGAATTTGATGAGAAAACGTCTTTTCTCGCGCTGAACGACGTATTCGGGACGAATTGTGCTTTTCCCGTCGATTTGAGCGCTTTTGCGCATCGACATTTTCGTTTTCCGATAAGGGGAGAATTTGATGAGAAAACGTCTTTTCTCGGGCTGAACGACGTTTTCGGGTCGAAATGTGCTTTTCCCGTCGATTTGAGCGCTTTTGCGTATCGACATTTTCGTTTTTCCGATACGGGGTGAATTTGATGAGAAAACTTCTTTTCTCGCGCTGAACGACGTTTTCGGGTCGAAATGTGCTTTTCCCTTCGATTTGAGCGCTTTTGCGCATCGACATTTTCGTTCTTCCGATACGGGGGGAATTTGATGAGAAAACGTCTTTTCTCGCGCTGAACGAAGTTTTCGGGTAGAAATGTACTTTTCCCGTCGATTTGAGTACTTTTGCGCATCGACATTTTCGTTTTTCCGATACGGGGAGAATTTGATGAGAAAACGTCTTTTCTCGCGCTGAACGTTTTCGGGTAGAAATGTGCTTTTCCCGTCGATTTGAGTACTTTTGCGCATCGACATTTTCGTTTTTCGGATACGGGGAGAATTTGATGAGAAAACGTCTTTTCTCGCGCTGAACGACGTTTTCGGGTCGAAATGTGCTTTTCCCGTCGATTCGAGCGCTTTTGCGCATCGACATATTCGTTTTTCGGATACGGGGAGAATTTGATGAGAAAACGTCTTTTCTCGCGCTGAACGACGTTTTCGGGTCGAAATGTGCTTTTCCCGTCGATTCGAGCGCTTTTGGCGCATCGACATTTTCGTTTTCCGATAAGGGGAGAATTTGATGAGAAAACGTCTTTTCTCGGGCTGTACGACGTTTTCGGGTCGGAATGTGCTTTTCCCGTCGATTTGAGCGCTTTTGCGTATCGATATTTTCGTTTTTCCGATACGGGGAGAATTTGATGAGAAAACTTCTTTTCTCGCGCTGAACGACGTTTTCGGGTCGAAATGTGCTTTTCCCTTCGATTTGAGCTCTTTTGCGCATCGACATTTTCGTTTTTCCGATACGGGGAGAATTTGATGAGAAAACGTCTTTTCTCGCGCTGAACGAAGTTTTCGGGTAGAAATGTGCTTTTCCCGTCGATTTGAGTACTTTTGCGCATCGACATTTTCGTTTTTCCGATACGGGGAGAATTTGATGAGAAAACGTCTTTTCTCGCGCTGAACGACGTTTTCGGGTCGAAATGTGCTTTTCCCGTCGATTCGAGCGCTTTTGCGCATCGACATTTTCGTTTTCCGATAAGGGGAGAATTTGATGAGAAAACGTCTTTTCTCGGGCTGAACGACGTTTTCGGGTCGAAATGTGCTTTTCCCGTCGATTCGAGCGCTTTTGCGCATCGACATTTTCGTTTTCCGATAAGGGGAGAATTTGATGAGAAAACGTCTTTTCTCGGGCTGAACGACGTTTTCGGGTCGAAATGTGCTTTTCCCGTCGATTTGAGCGCTTTTGCGTATCGACATTTTCGTTTTTCCGATACGGGGAGAATTTGATGAGAAAAGGTCTTTTCTCGCGCTGAACGACGTTTTCGGGTAGAAATGTGCTTTTCCCGTCGATTTGAGTACTTTTGCGCATCGACATTTTAGTTTTTCGGATACGGGGAGAATTTGATGAGAAAACGTCTTTTCTCGCGCTGAACGACGTTTTCGGGTCGAAATGTGCTTTTCCCGTCGATTCGAGCGCTTTTGCGCATCGACATATTCGTTTTTCGGATACGGGGAGAATTTGATGAGAAAACGTCTTTTCTCGCGCTGAACGACGTTTTCGGGTCGAAATGTGCTTTTCCCGTCGATTCGAGCGCTTTTGCGCATCGACATATTCGTTTTTCGGATACGGGGAGAATTTGATGAGAAAACGTCTTTTCTCGCGCTGAACGACGTTTTCGGGTCGAAATGTGCTTTTCCCGTCGATTCGAGCGCTTTTGCGCATCGACATTTTCGTTTTCCGATAAGGGGAGAATTTGATGAGAAAACGTCTTTTCTCGGGCTGTACGACGTTTTCGGGTCGAAATGTGCTTTTCCCGTCGATTTGAGCGCTTTTGCGTATCGACATTTTCGTTTTTCCGATACGGGGAGAATTTGATGAGAAAACTTCTTTTCTCGCGCTGAACGACGTTTTCGGGTCGAAATGTGCTTTTCCCTTCGATTTGAGCTCTTTTGCGCATCGACATTTTCGTTTTTCCGATACGGGGAGAATTTGATGAGAAAACGTCTTTTCTCGCGCTGAACGAAGTTTTCGGGTAGAAATGTGCTTTTCCCGTCGATTTGAGTACTTTTGCGCATCGACATTTTAGTTTTTCCGATACGGGGAGAATTTGATGAGAAAACGTCTTTTCTCGCGCTGAACGACGTTTTCGGGTCGAAATGTGCTTTTCCCGTCGATTTGAGCGCCTTTACGCATCGACATTTTCGTTTTTCGGATACGGGGAGAATTTGATGAGAAAACGTCTTTTCTCGCGCTGAACGACGTTTTTAGGTCGAAATGTACTTTTCCCGTCGATTCGAGCGCTTTTGCGCATCGACATTTTCGTTTTCCGATACGGGGAGAATTTGATGAGAAAACGTCTTTTCTCGCGCTGAACGACGTTTTCGGGTAGAAATGTGCTTTTCCCGTCGATTTGAGCACTTTTGCGCATCGACATTTTCGTTTTCCGATAAGGGGAGAATTTGATGAGAAAACGTCTTTTCTCGCGCTGAACGACGTTTTCGTGTCGAAATGTGCTTTTCCGGTCGATTTGAGTACTTTTGCGCATCGACATTTTCGTTTTTCGGATACGGGGAGATTTTGATGAGAAAACGTCTTTTCTCGCGCTGAACGACGTTTTCGGGTCGAAATGTGCTTTTCCCGTCGATTTGAGCGCATTTTCGTTTTTCGGATACGGGGAGAATTTGATGAGAAAACGTCTTTTCTCGCGCTGAACGACGTTTTCGGGTCGAAATGTGCTTTTCCCGTCGATTCGAGCGCTTTTGCGCATCGACATTTTCGTTTTCCGATAAGGGGAGAATTTGATGAGAAAACGTCTTTTCTCGGGCTGAACGACGTTTTCGGGTCGAAATGTGCTTTTCCCGTCGATTCGAGCGCTTTTGCGCATCGACATTTTCGTTTTCCGATAAGGGGAGAATTTGATGAGAAAACGTCTTTTCTCGCGCTGAACGACGTTTTCGGGTAGAAATGTGCTTTTCCCGTCGATTTGAGTACTTTTGCGCATCGACATTTTCGTTTTTCGGATACGGGGAGAATTTGATGAGAAAACGTCTTTTCTCGCGCTGAACGACGTTTTCGGGTCGAAATGTGCTTTTCCCGTCGATTCGAGCGCTTTTGCGCATCGACATATTCGTTTTTCGGATACGGGGAGAATTTGATGAGAAAACGTCTTTTCTCGGGCTGAACGACGTTTTCGGGTCGGAATGTGCTTTTCCCGTCGATTTGAGCGCTTTCGCGCATCGACATTTTCGTTTTTCCGATACGGGAAGAATTTGATGAGAAAACGTCTTTTCTCGGGCTAAACGACGTTTTCGGGTCGAAATGTGCTTTTCCCGTCGATTCGAGCGCTTTTGCGCATCGACATTTTCGTTTTCCGATAAGGGGAGAATTTGATGAGAAAACGTCTTTTCTCGCGCTGAACGACGTTTTCGGGTAGAAATGTGCTTTTCCCGTCGATTTGAGTACTTTTGCGCATCGACATTTTCGTTTTTCGGATACGGGGAGAATTTGATGAGAAAACGTCTTTTCTCGCGCTGAACGACGTTTTCGGGTCGAAATGTGCTTTTCCCGTCGATTCGAGCGCTTTTGCGCATCGACATATTCGTTTTTCGGATACGGGGAGAATTTCATGAGAAAACGTCTTTTCTCGCGCTGAACGACGTTTTCGGGTCGAAATGTGCTTTTCCCGTCGATTCGAGCGCTTTTGCGCATCGACATTTTCGTTTTCCGATAAGGGGAGAATTTGATGAGAAAACGTCTTTTCTCGGGCTGAACGACGTTTTCGGGTCGGAATGTGCTTTTCCCGTCGATTTGAGCGCTTTCGCGCATCGACATTTTCGTTTTTCCGATACGGGGAGAATTTGATAAGAAAACGTCTTTTCTCGCGCTGAACGACGTTTTCGGGTCGAAATGTGCTTTTCCCGTCGATTCGAGCGCTTTTGCGCATCGACATTTTCGTTTTTCCGATACGGGGAGAATTTGATGAGAAAACGTCTTTTCTCGCGCTGAACGACGTTTTCGGGTCGAAATGTGCTTTTCCCGTCGATTCGAGCGCTTTTGCGCATCGACATTTTCGTTTTCCGATAAGGGGAGAATTTGATGAGAAAACGTCTTTTCTCGGGCTGAACGACGTTTTCGGGTCGAAATGTGCTTTTCCCGTCGATTTGAGCGCTTTTGCGTATCGACATTTTCGTTTTTCCGATACGGGGAGAATTTGATGAGAAAAGGTCTTTTCTCGCGCTGAACGACGTTTTCGGGTAGAAATGTGCTTTTCCCGTCGATTTGAGTACTTTTGCGCATCGACATTTTCGTTTTTCGGATACGGGGAGAATTTGATGAGAAAACGTCTTTTCTCGCGCTGAACGACGTTTTCGGGTCGAAATGTGCTTTTCCCGTCGATTCGAGCGCTTTTGCGCATCGACATATTCGTTTTTCGGATACGGGGAGAATTTGATGAGAAAACGTCTTTTCTCGCGCTGAACGACGTTTTCGGGTCGAAATGTGCTTTTCCCGTCGATTCGAGCGCTTTTGCGCATCGACATTTTCGTTTTCCGATAAGGGGAGAATTTGATGAGAAAACGTCTTTTCTCGGGCTGAACGACGTTTTCGGGTCGAAATGTGCTTTTCCCGTCGATTTGAGCGCTTTTGCGCATCGACATTTTCGTTTTTCGGATACGGGGAGAATTTGATGAGAAAACGCCTTTTCTCGCGCTGAACGACGTTTTCGGGTAGAAATGTGCTTTTCCCGTCGATTTGAGCACTTTTGCGCATCGACATTTTCGTTTTCCGATACGGGGAGAATTTGATGCGAAAACGTCTTTTCTCGCGCTGAACGACGTTTTCGGGTAGAAATGTGCTTTTCCCGTCGATTTGAGCACTTTTGCGCATCGACATTTTCGTTTTCCGATAAGGGGAGAATTTGATGAGAAAACGTCTTTTCTCGGGCTGAACGACGTTTTCGGGTCGAAATGTGCTTTTCCGGTCGATTTGAGTACTTTTGCGCATCGACATTTTCGTTTTTCCGATACGGGGAGAATTTGATGAGAAAACGTCTTTTCTCGCGCTGAACGACGTTTTCGGGTCGAAATGTGCTTTTCCCGTCGATTTGAGCGCTTTTACGCATCGACATTTTCGTTTTTCCGATAAGGGGAGAATTTGATGAGAAAACGTCTTTTCTCGGGCTGAACGACGTTTTCGGGTCGAAATGTGCTTTTCCCGTCGATTTGAGCGCTTTTGCGTATCGACATTTTCGTTTTTCCGATACGGGGAGAATTTGATGAGAAAACGTTTTTTCTCGCGCTGAACGACGTTTTCGGGACGAATTGTGCTTTTCCCGTCGATTTGAGCGCTTTTGCGCATCGACATTTTCGTTTTTCCGATAAGGGGAGAATTTGATGAGAAAACGTCTTTTCTCGCGTTGAACGACGTTTTCGGGTCGAAATGTGCTTTTCCCGTCGATTTGAGCGCTTTTGCGCATCGACATTTTCGTTTTTCCGATACGGGGAGAATTTGATGAGAAAACGTCTTTTCTCGCGCTGAACGACGTTTTCGGGACGAATTGTGCTTTTCCCGTCGATTTGAGCGCTTTTGCGCATCGAAATTTTCGTTTTTCCGATAAGGGGAGAATTTGATGAGAAAACGTCTTTTCTCGCGCTGAACGACGTTTTCGGGTCGAAATGTGCTTTTCCCGTCGATTTGAGCGCTTTTGCGCATCGACATTTTCGTTTTTCCGATACGGGGAGAATTTGATGAGAAAACGTCTTTTCTCGCGCTGAACGACGTTTTCGGGTCGAAATGTGCTTTTCCCGTCGATTTGAGCGCTTTTGCGCATCGACATTTTCGTTTTTTCCGATAAGGGGAGAATTTGATGAGAAAACGTCTTTTCTCGCGCTGAACGACGTTTTCGGGTCGAAATGTGCTTTTCCCGTCGATTTGAGCGCTTTTGCGCATCGACATTTTCGTTTTTCCGATACGGGGAGAATTTGATGAGAAAACGTCTTTTCTCGCGCTGAACGACGTTTTCGGGTCGAAATGTGCTTTTCCCGTCGATTTGAGCGCTTTTGCGCATCGACATTTTCGTTTTTCCGATACGGGGAGAATTTGATGAGAAAACGTCTTTTCTCGCGCTGAACGACGTTTTCGGGTCGAAATGTGCTTTTCCCGTCGATTTGAGCGCTTTTGCGCATCGACATTTTCGTTTTTCCGATACGGGGAGAATTTGATGAGAAAACGTCTTTTCTCGGGCTGAACGAAGTTTTCGGGTCGAAATGTGCTTTTCCCGTCGATTTGAGCGCTTTTGCGCATCGACATTTTCGTTTTTCCGATACGGGAGAATTTGATGAGAAAACGTCTTTTCTCGCGCTGAACGACGTTTTCGGGTCGAAATGTGCTTTTCCGTCGATTTGAGCGCTTTTGCTCATCGACATTTTCGTTTTTCGGATACGGGGAGAATTTGATGAGAAAACGTCTTTTTTCGCGCTGAACGACGTTTTCGGGTCGAAATGTGCTTTTCCCGTCGATTTGAGCACTTTTGCGCATCGACATTTTCGTTTTTCCGATACGGGGAGAATTTGATGAGAAAACGTCTTTTCTCGCGCTGAACGACGTTTTCGAGTCGAAGTGTGCTTTTCCCGTCGATTTGAGCGCTTTCGCGCATCGACAATTTCATTTTTTCTGATAAGGGGAGAATTTGATGAGAAAACGTCTTTTCTCGCGCTGAACGAAGTTTTCGGGTCGAAATGTGCTTTTCACGTCGATTTGAGCGCTTTTGCGCATCGACATTTTCGTTTTTCGGATACGGGGAGAATTTGATGAGAAAACGTATTTTCTCGCGCTGAACGACGTTTTCGGGTCGAAATGTACTTTCCCCGTCGATTTGAGCGCTTTTGCGCATCGACATTTTCGTTTTTCCGATACGCGGAGAATTTGATGAGAAAACGTCTTTTCTCGCGCTGAACGACGTTTTCGGGTCGAAATGTACTTTTCCCGTCGATTTGAGCGCTTTTGCGTATCGACATTTTCGTTTTTCTGATACGGGGAGAATTTGATGAGAAAACGTCTTTTCTCGCGCTGAACGAAGTTTTCGGGTCGAAATGTGCTTATCCCGTCGATTTGAGCGCTTTTGCGCATCGACATTTTCGTTTTTCCGATACGGGGAGAATTTGATGAGAAAACGCCTTTTCTCGCGCTGAACGAAGTTTTCGGGTCGAAATGTGCTTTTCCCGTCGATTTGAGCGCTTTTGCGCATCGACATTTTCGTTTTTCCGATACGGGGAGAATTTGATGAGAAAACGTCTTTTCTCGCGCTGAACGACGTTTTCCGGGTCGAAATGTACTTTTCCCGTCGATTTGAGCGCTTTTGCGCATCGACTTTTTCGTTTTTCCGATACTGGGAGAGTTTGATGAGAAAACTTCTTTTCTCGCGCTGAACGACGTTTTCGGGTCGAAATGTGCTTTTCCCGTCGATTTGAGCGCTTTCGAGCATCGACAATTTCATTTTTTCCGATACGGGGAGAATTTGATGAGAAAACGTCTTTTCTCGCGCTGAACGAAGTTTTCGGGTCGAAATGTGCTTTTCCCGTCGATTTGAGCGCTTTTGCGCATCGACATTTTCGTTTTTCCGATACGGGGAGAATTTGATGAGAAAACGTCTTTTCTCGCGCTGAACGAAGTTTTCGGGTCGAAATGTGCTTTTCCCGTCCATTTGAGCGCTTTTGCGCATCGACATTTTCGTTTTTCCGATACGGGGGAGAATTTGATGAGAAAACGTCTTTTCTCGCGCTGAACGACGTTTTCGGGTCGAAATGTGCTTTTCCCGTCGATTTGAGCGCTTTCGCGCATCGACATTTTCGTTTTTCCGATACGGGGAGAATTTGATGAGAAAACGTCTTTTCTCGCGCTGAACGAAGTTTTCGGGTCGAAATGTGCTTTTCCCGTCGATTTGAGCGCTTTCGCGCATCGACATTTTCGTTTTTCCGATACGGGGAGAATTTGATGAGAAAACGTCTTTTCTCGCGCTGAACGAAGTTTCCGGGTCGAAATGTGCTTTTCCCGTCGATTTGAGCGCTTTCGCGCATCGACATTTTCGTTTTTCCGATACGGGGAGAATTTGATGAGAAAACGTCTTTTCTCGCGCTGAACGACGTTTTCGGGTCGAAATGTGCTTTTCCCGTCGATTTGAGCGCTTTTGCTCATCGACATTTTCGTTTTTCCGATACGGGGAGAATTTGATGAGAAAACGTCTTTTCTCGCGCTGAACGACGTTTTCGGTTCGAAATGTACTTTTCCGTCGATTTGAGCGCTTTCGCGCATCGACATTTTCGTTTTTCCGATACGGGGAGAATTTGATAAGAAAACTTCTTTTCTCGCGCTGAACGACGTTTTCGGGTCGAAATGTGCTTTTCCCGTCGATTTGAGCGCTTCCGCGCATCGACAATTTCATTTTTTCTGATAAGGGGAGAATTTGATGAGAAAACGTCTTTTCTCGCGCTGAACGACGTTTTCGGGTCGAAATGTACTTTTCCCGTCGATTTGAGCGCTTTTCGCATCGACATTTTCGTTTTTCCGATACGGGGAAAATTTGATAAGAAAACTTCTTTTCTCGCGCTGAACGACGTTTTCGGGTCGAAATGTGCTTTCCCGTCGATTTGAGCGCTTTCGCGCATCGACAATTTCATTTTTTCTGATAAGGGGAGAATTTGATGAGAAAACGTCTTTTCTCGCGCTGAACGACGTTTTCCGGGTCGAAATGTGCTTTTCCCGTCGATTTGAGCGCTTTCGCGCATCGACAATTTCATTTTTTCTGATAAGGGGAGAATTTGATGAGAAAACGTCTTTTCTCGCGCTGAACGACGTTTTCGGGTCGAAATGTGCTTTTCCCGTCGATTTGAGCGCTTTTGCGCATCGACATTTTCGTTTTTCCGATACGGGGAGAATTTGATGAGAAAACGTCTTTTCTCGCGCTGAACGACGTTTTCGGGTCGAAATGTACTTTTCCCGTCGATTTGAGCGCTTTCGCGCATCGACATTTTCGTTTTCCGATACGGGGAGAATTTGATGAGAAAACTTCTTTTCTCGCGCTGAACGAAGTTTTCGGGTCGAAATGTGCTTTTCCTGTCGATTTGAGCGCTTTTGCGCATCGACATTTTCGTTTTTTCGATAAGGGGAGAATTTGATGAGAAAACGTCTTTTCTCGCGCTGAACGACGTTTTCGGGTGGAAATGTGCTTTTCCCGTCGATTTGAGCGCTTTTGCGCATCGACATTTTCGTTTTTCCCATACGGGGAGAATTTGATGAGAAAACGTCTTTTCTCGCGCTGAACGACGTTTTCGGGACGAATTGTGCTTTTCCCGTCGATTTGAGCGCTTTTGCGCATCGACATTTTCGTTTTTTCGATAAGGGGAGAATTTGATGAGAAAACGTCTTTTCTCGCGCTGAACGACGTTTTCGGGTGGAAATGTGCTTTTCCCGTCGATTTGAGCGCTTTTGCGCATCGACATTTTCGTTTTTCCGATACGGGGAGAATTTGATGAGAAAACGTCTTTTCTCGCGCTGAACGACGTTTTCGGGTCGAAATGTGCTTTTCCCGTCGATTTGAGCGCTTTTGCGCATCGACATTTTCGTTTTTTCCGATACGGGGAGAATTTGATGAGAAAACGTCTTTTCTCGCGCTGAACGACGTTTTCGGGTCGAAATGTGCTTTTCCCGTCGATTTGAGCGCTTTTGCGCATCGACATTTTCGTTTTTCCGATAAGGGGAGAATTTGATGAGAAAACGTCTTTTCTCGCGCTGAACGACGTTTTCGGGTCGAAATGTGCTTTTCCGGTCGATTTGAGCGCATTTGCGCATCGACATTTTCGTTTTTCCGATACGGGGAGAATTTGATGAGAAAACGTCTTTTCTCGCGCTGAACGACGTATTCGGGACGAATTGTACTTTTCCCGTCGATTTGAGCGCTTTTGCGCATCGACATTTTCGTTTTTTCGATAAGGGGAGAATTTGATGAGAAAACGTCTTTTCTCGCGCTGAACGACGTTTTCGGGTGGAAATGTGCTTTTCCCGTCGATTTGAGCGCTTTTGCGCATCGACATTTTCGTTTTTCCGATACGGGGAGAATTTGATGAGAAAACGTCTTTTCTCGCGCTGAACGACGTTTTCGGGTCGAAATGTGCTTTTCCCGTCGATTTGAGCGCTTTTGCGCATCGACATTTTCGTTTTTCCGATACGGGGAGAATTTGATGAGAAAACGTCTTTTCTCGCGCTGAACGACGTTTTCGGGTCGAAATGTGCTTTTCCCGTCGATTTGAGCGCTTTTGCGCATCGACATTTTCGTTTTTCCGATACGGGGAGAATTTGATGAGAAAACGTCTTTTCTCGGGCTGAACGAAGTTTTCGGGTCGAAATGTGCTTTTCCCGTCGATTTGAGCGCTTTTGCGCATCGACATTTTCGTTTTTCCGATACGGGGAGAATTTGATGAGAAAACGTCTTTTCTCGCGCTGAACGACGTTTTCGGGTCGAAATGTGCTTTTCCCGTCGATTTGAGCGCTTTTGCTCATCGACATTTTCGTTTTTCGGATACGGGGAGAATTTGATGAGAAAACGTCTTTTTCGCGCTGAACGACGTTTTCGGGTCGAAATGTGCTTTTCCCGTCGATTTGAGCACTTTTGCGCATCGACATTTTCGTTTTTCCGATACGGGGAGAATTTGATGAGAAAACGTCTTTTCTCGCGCTGAACGACGTTTTCGAGTCGAAGTGTGCTTTTCCCGTCGATTTGAGCGCTTTCGCGCATCGACAATTTCATTTTTTCTGATAAGGGGAGAATTTGATGAGAAAACGTCTTTTCTCGCGCTGAACGAAGTTTTCGGGTCGAAATGTGCTTATCCCGTCGATTTGAGCGCTTTTGCGCATCGACATTTTCGTTTTTTCCGATACGGGGAGAATTTGATGAGAAAACGTCTTTTCTCGCGCTGAACGACGTTTTCGGGGTCCAAATGTGCTTTTCGTCGATTTGAGCGCTTTTGCTCATCGACATTTTCGTTTTTTCGGATACGGGGAGAATTTGATGAGAAAACGTCTTTTCTCGCGCTGAACGACGTTTTCGGGTCGAAATGTGCTTTTCCCGTCGATTTGAGCGCTTTTGCGCATCGACATTTTCGTTTTTCCGATACGGGGAGAATTTGATGAGAAAACGTCTTTTCTCGCGCTGAACGACGTTTTCGTGTCGAAATGTGCTTTTCCCGTCGATTTGAGCGCTTTTGCGCATCGACATTTTCGTTTTTTCCGATACGGCGAGAATTTGATGAGAAAACGCCTTTTCTCGCGCTGAACGAAGTTTTCGGGTCGAAATGTGCTTTTCCCGTCGATTTGAGCGCTTTTGCGCATCGACATTTTCGTTTTTCCGATACGGGGAGAATTTGATGAGAAAACGTCTTTTCTCGCGCTGAACGACGTTTTCGGGTCGAAATGTACTTTTCCCGTCGATTTGAGCGCTTTTGCGCATCGACTTTTTCGTTTTTCCGATACTGGGAGAGTTTGATGAGAAAACTTCTTTTCTCGCGCTGAACGACGTTTTCGGGTCGAAATGTGCTTTTCCCGTCGATTTGAGCGCTTTCGAGCATCGACAATTTCATTTTTTCCGATACGGGGAGAATTTGATGAGAAAACGTCTTTTCTCGCGCTGAACGAAGTTTTCGGGTCGAAATGTGCTTTTCCCGTCGATTTGAGCGCTTTTGCGCATCGACATTTTCGTTTTTCCGATACGGGAGAATTTGATGAGAAAACGTCTTTTCTCGCGCTGAACGAAGTTTTCGGGTCGAAATGTGCTTTTCCCGTCGATTTGAGCGCTTTTGCGCATCGACATTTTCGTTTTTCCGATACGGGGAGAATTTGATGAGAAAACGTCTTTTCTCGCGCTGAACGACGTTTTCGGGTCGAAATGTGCTTTTCCTGTCGATTTGAGCGCTTTTGCGCATCGACATTTTCGTTTTTCCGATACGGGGAGAATTTGATGAGAAAACGTCTTTTCTCGCGCTGAACGAAGTTTTCGGGTCGAAATGTGCTTTTCCCGTCGATTTGAGCGCTTTCGCGCATCGACATTTTCGTTTTTCCGATACGGGGAGAATTTGATGAGAAAACGTCTTTTCTCGCGCTGAACGAAGTTTCCGGGTCGAAATGTGCTTTTCCCGTCGATTTGAGCGCTTTCGCGCATCGACATTTTCGTTTTTCCGATACGGGGAGAATTTGATGAGAAAACGTCTTTTCTCGCGCTGAACGAAGTTTCCGGGTCGAAATGTGCTTTTCCCGTCGATTTGAGCGCTTTCGCGCATCGACATTTTCGTTTTTCCGATACGGGGAGAATTTGATGAGAAAACGTCTTTTCTCGCGCTGAACGACGTTTTCGGGTCGAAATGTGCTTTTCCCGTCGATTTGAGCGCTTTTGCTCATCGACATTTTCGTTTTTCCGATACGGGGAGAATTGATGAGAAAACGTCTTTTCTCGCGCTGAACGACGTTTTCGGTTCGAAATGTACTTTTCCCGTCGATTTGAGCGCTTTCGCGCATCGACATTTTCGTTTTTCCGATACGGGGAGAATTTGATAAGAAAACTTCTTTTCTCGCGCTGAACGACGTTTTCGGGTCGAAATGTACTTTTCCCGTCGATTTGAGCGCTTTTCGCATCGACATTTTCGTTTTTCCGATACGGGGAAAATTTGATAAGAAAACTTCTTTTCTCGCGCTGAACGACGTTTTCGGGTCGAAATGTGCTTTTCCCGTCGATTTGAGCGCTTTCGCGCATCGACAATTTCATTTTTTCTGATAAGGGGAGAATTTGATGAGAAAACGTCTTTTCTCGCGCTGAACGACGTTTTCGGGTCGAAATGTGCTTTTCCCGTCGATTTGAGCGCTTTTGCGCATCGACATTTTCGTTTTTCCGATACGGGGAGAATTTGATGAGAAAACGTCTTTTCTCGCGCTGAACGACGTTTTCGGGTCGAAATGTACTTTTCCCGTCGATTTGAGCGCTTTTGCGCATCGACATTTTCGTTTTTCCGATACGGGGAGAATTTGATGAGAAAACTTCTTTTCTCGCGCTGAACGAAGTTTTCGGGTCGAAATGTGCTTTTCCCGTCGATTTGAACGCTTTCGCGCATCGACATTTTCGTTTTTCCGATACGGGGAGAATTTGATGAGAAAACGTCTTTTCTCGCGCTGAACGACGTTTTCGGGTCGAAATGTGCTTTTCCCGTCGATTTGAGCGCTTTTGCGCATCGACATTTTCGTTTTTCCGATACGGGGAGAATTTGATGAGAAAACTCTTTTCTCGCGCTGAACGACGTTTTCGGGTCGAAATGTGCTTTTCCCGTCGATTTGAGCGCTTTTGCGCATCGACATTTTCGTTTTTCGGATACGGGGAGAATTTGATGAGAAAACGTATTTTCTCGCGCTGAACGACGTTTTCGGGTCGAAATGTACTTTTCCCGTCGATTTGAGCGCTTTCGCGCATCGACATTTTCGTTTTTCCGATACGGGGAGAATTTGATGAGAAAACTTCTTTTCTCGCGCTGAACGAAGTTTTCGGGTCGAAATGTGCTTTTCCCGTCGATTTGAGCGCTTTCGCGCATCGACATTTTCGTTTTTCCGATACGGGGAGAATTTGATGAGAAAACGTCTTTTCTCGCGCTGAACGACGTTTTCGGGTCGAAATGTACTTTTCCCGTCGATTTGAGCGCTTTCGCGCATCGACATTTTCGTTTTTCCGATACGGGGAGAATTTGATGAGAAAACGTATTTTCTCGCGCTGAACGACGTTTTCGGGTCGAAATGTACTTTTCCCGTCGATTTGAGCGCTTTCGCGCATTGACATTTTCGTTTTTCCGATACGGGGAGAATTTGATGAGAAAACTTCTTTTCTCGCGCTGAACGAAGTTTTCGGGTGGAAATGTGCTTTTCCCGTCGATTTGAGCGCTTTCGCGCATCGACATTTTCGTTTTTCCGATACGGGGAGAATTTGATGAGAAAACGTCTTTTCTCGCGCTGAACGACGTTTTCGGGTCGAAATGTGCTTTTCCTGTCGATTTGAGCGCTTTTGCTCATCGACATTTTCGTTTTTCGGATACAGGGAGAATTTGATGAGAAAACGTATTTTCTCGCGCTGAACGACGTTTTCGGTTCGAAATGTACTTTTCCCGTCGATTTGAGCGCTTTCGCGCATCGACATTTTCGTTTTTCCGATACGGGGAGAATTTGATAAGAAAACTTCTTTTCTCGCGCTGAACGACGTTTTCGGGTCGAAATGTGCTTTTCCCGTCGATTTGAGCGCGTCCGCGCATCGACAATTTCATTTTTTCTCATAAGGGGAGAATTTGATGAGAAAACGTCTTTTCTCGCGCTGAACGACGTTTTCGGGTCGAAATGTACTTTTCCCGTCGATTTAAACGCTTTTCGCATCGACATTTTCGTTTTTCCGATACGGGGAAAATTTGATAAGAAAACTTCTTTTCTCGCGCTGAACGACGTTTTCGGGTCGAAATGTGCTTTTCCCGTCGATTTGAGCGCTTTCGCGCATCGACAATTTCATTTTTTCTGATAAGGGGAGAATTTGATGAGAAAACGTCTTTTCTCGCGCTGAACGACGTTTTCGGGTCGAAATGTGCTTTTCCCGTCGATTTGAGCGCTTTCGCGCATCGACAATTTCATTTTTTCTGATAAGGGGAGAATTTGATGAGAAAACGTCTTTTCTCGCGCTGAACGACGTTTTCGGGTCGAAATGTGCTTTTCCCGTCGATTTGAGCGCTTTTGCGCATCGACATTTTCGTTTTTCCGATACGGGGAGAATTTGATGAGAAAACGTCTTTTCTCGCGGCTGAACGACGTTTTCGGGTCGAAATGTACTTTTCCCGTCGATTTGAGCGCTTTTGCGCATCGACATTTTCGTTTTTCCGATACGGGGAGAATTTGATGAGAAAACTTCTTTTCTCGCGCTGAACGAAGTTTTCGGGTCGAAATGTTGCTTATCCCGTCGATTTGAGCGCTTTTGCGCATCGACATTTTCGTTTTTCCGATACGGGGAGAATTTGATGAGAAAACGTCTTTTCTCGCGCTGAACGACGTTTTCGGGTCGAAATGTGCTTTTCCCGTCGATTTGAGCGCTTTTGCTCATCGACATTTTCGTTTTTCGGATACGGGGAGAATTTGATGAGAAAACGTCTTTTCTCGCGCTGAACGACGTTTTCGGGTCGAAATGTGCTTTTCCCGTCGATTTGAGCGCGTCCGCGCATCGACAATTTCATTTTTTCTGATAAGGGGAGAATTTGATGAGAAAACGTCTTTTCTCGCGCTGAACGACGTTTTCGGGTCGAAATGTACTTTTCCCGTCGATTTGAACGCTTTTCGCATCGACATTTTCGTTTTTCCGATACGGGGAAAATTTGATAAGAAAACTTCTTTTCTCGCGCTGAACGACGTTTTCGGGTCGAAATGTGCTTTTCCCGTCGATTTGAGCGCTTTCGCGCATCGACAATTTCATTTTTTCTGATAAGGGGAGAATTTGATGAGAAAACGTCTTTTCTCGCGCTGAACGACGTTTTCGGGTCGAAATGTGCTTTTCCCGTCGATTTGAGCGCTTTCGCGCATCGACAATTTCATTTTTTCTGATAAGGGGAGAATTTGATGAGAAAACGTCTTTTCTCGCGCTGAACGACGTTTTCGGGTCGAAATGTGCTTTTCCCGTCGATTTGAGCGCTTTTGCGCATCGACATTTTCGTTTTTCCGATACGGGGAGAATTTGATGAGAAAACGTCTTTTCTCGCGCTGAACGACGTTTTCGGGTCGAAATGTACTTTTCCCGTCGATTTGAGCGCTTTTGCGCATCGACATTTTCGTTTTTCCGATACGGGGAGAATTTGATGAGAAAACTTCTTTTCTCGCGCTGAACGAAGTTTTCGGGTCGAAATGTGCTTATCCCGTCGATTTGAGCGCTTTTGCGCATCGACATTTTCGTTTTTCCGATACGGGGAGAATTTGATGAGAAAACGTCTTTTCTCGCGCTGAACGACGTTTTCGGGTCGAAATGTGCTTTTCCCGTCGATTTGAGCGCTTTTGCTCATCGACATTTTCGTTTTTCGGATACGGGGAGAATTTGATGAGAAAACGTCTTTTCTCGCGCTGAACGACGTTTTCGGGTCGAAATGTGCTTTTCCCGTCGATTTGAGCGCTTTTGCGCATCGACATTTTCGTTTTTCCGATACGGGGAGAATTTGATGAGAAAACGTCTTTTCTCGCGCTGAACGACGTTTTCGAGTCGAAATGTGCTTTTCCCGTCGATTTGAGCGCTTTTGCGCATCGACATTTTCGTTTTTCCGATACGGCGAGAATTTGATGAGAAAACGCCTTTTCTCGCGATGAACGAAGTTTTCGGGTCGAAATGTGCTTTTCCCGTCGATTTGAGCGCTTTTGCGCATCGACATTTTCGTTTTTCCGATACGGGGAGAATTTGATGAGAAAACGTCTTTTCTCGCGCTGAACGACGTTTTCGGGTCGAAATGTACTTTTCCCGTCGATTTGAGCGCTTTTGCGCATCGACTTTTTCGTTTTTCCGACACTGGGAGAGTTTGATGAGAAAACTTCTTTTCTCGCGCTGAACGACGTTTTCGGGTCGAAATGTGCTTTTCCCGTCGATTTGAGCGCTTTCGAGCATCGACAATTTCATTTTTTCCGATACGGGGAGAATTTGATGAGAAAACGTCTTTTCTCGCGCTGAACGAAGTTTTCGGGTCGAAATGTGCTTTTCCCGTCGATTTGAGCGCTTTTGCGCATCGACATTTTCGTTTTTCCGATACGGGGAGAATTTGATGAGAAAACGTCTTTTCTCGCGCTGAACGAAGTTTTCGGGTCGAAATGTGCTTTTCCCGTCGATTTGAGCGCTTTTGCGCATCGACATTTTCGTTTTTCCGATACGGGGAGAATTTGATGAGAAAACGTCTTTTCTCGCGCTGAACGAAGTTTCCGGGTCGAAATATGCTTTTCCCGTCGATTTGAGCGTTTTTGCGCATCGACATTTTCGTTTTTCCGATACGGGGAGAATTTGATGAGAAAACGTCTTTTCTCGCGCTGAACGACGTTTTCGGGTCGAAATGTGCTTTTCCTGTCGATTTGAGCGCTTTTGCTCATCGACATTTTCGTTTTTCGGATACAGGGAGAATTTGATGAGAAAACGTATTTTCTCGCGCTGAACGACGTGTTCGGTTCGAAATGTACTTTTCCCGTCGATTTGAGCGCTTTCGCGCATCGACATTTTCGTTTTTCCGATACGGGGAGAATTTGATAAGAAAACTTCTTTTCTCGCGCTGAACGACGTTTTCGGGTCGAAATGTGCTTTTCCCGTCGATTTGAGCGCTTCCGCGCATCGACAATTTCATTTTTTCTGATAAGGGGAGAATTTGACGAGAAAACGTCTTTTCTCGCGCTGAACGACGTTTTCGGGTCGAAATGTACTTTTCCCGTCGATTTGAGCGCTTTTCGCATCGACATTTTCGTTTTTCCGATACGGGGAAAATTTGATAAGAAAACTTCTTTTCTCGCGCTGAACCACGTTTTCGGGTCGAAATGTGCTTTTCCCGTCGATTTGAGCGCTTTCGCGCATCGACAATTTCATTTTTTCTGATAAGGGGAGAATTTGATGAGAAAACGTCTTTTCTCGCGCTGAACGACGTTTTCGGGTCGAAATGTGCTTTTCCCGTCGATTTGAGCGCTTTCGCGCATCGACAATTTCATTTTTTCTGATAAGGGGAGAATTTGATGAGAAAACGTCTTTTCTCGCGCTGAACGACGTTTTCGGGTCGAAATGTGCTTTTCCCGTCGATTTGAGCGCTTTTGCGTATCGACATTTTCGTTTTTCCGATACGGGGAGAATTTGATGAGAAAACGTCTTTTCTCGCACTGAACGACGTTTTCGGGACGAATTGTGCTTTTCCCGTCGATTTGAGCGCTTTAGCGCATCGACATTTTCGTTTTTCCGATACGGGGAGAATTTGATGAGAAAACGTCTTTTCTCGCGCTGAACGACGTTTTCGGGTCGAAATGTACTTTTCCCGTCGATTTGAGCGCTATCGCGCATCGACATTTTCGTTTTTCCGATACGGGGAGAATTTGATGAGAAAACGTCTTTTCTCGCGCTGAACGACGTTTTCGGGTCGAAATGTACTTTTCCCGTCGATTTGAGCGCTTTCGCGCATCGACATTTTCGTTTTTCCGATACGGGGAGAATTTGATGAGAAAACGTCTTTTCTCGCGCTGAACGACGTTTTCGGGTCGAAATGTACTTTTCCCGTCGATTTGAGCGCTTTCGCGCATCGACATTTTCGTTTTTCCGATACGGGGAGAATTTGATGAGAAAACTTCTTTTCTCGCGCTGAACGAAGTTTTCGGGTCGAAATGTGCTTTTCCCGTCGATTTGAGCGCTTTCGAGCATCGACATTTTCGTTTTTCCGATACGGGGAGAATTTGATGAGAAAACGTCTTTTCTCGCGCTGAACGACGTTTTCGGGTCGAAATGTGCTTTTCCCGTCGATTTGAGCGCTTTTGCGCCTCGACATTTTCGTTTTTCCGATACGGGGAGAATTTGATGAGAAAACGTCTTTTCTCGCGCTGAACGACGTTTTCGGGTCGAAATGTACTTTTCCCGTCGATTTGAGCGCTTTCGCGCATCGACATTTTCGTTTTTCGATACGGGGAGAATTTGATGAGAAAACGTATTTTCTCGCGCTGAACGACGTTTTCGGGTCGAAATGTACTTTTCCCGTCGATTTGAGCGCTTTCGCGCATCGACATTTTCGTTTTTCCGATACGGGGAGAATTTGATGAGAAAACGTCTTTTCTCGCGCTGAACGAAGTTTTCGGGTCGAAATGTGCTTTTCCCGTCGATTTGAGCGCTTTCGCGCATCGACATTTTCGTTTTTCCGATACGGGGAGAATTTGATGAGAAAACGTCTTTTCTCGCGCTGAACGACGTTTTCGGGTCGAAATGTGCTTTTCCCGTCGATTTGAGCGCTTTTGCGCATCGACATTTTCGTTTTTCCCATACGGGGAGAATTTGATGAGAAAACTCTTTTCTCGCGCTGAACGACGTTTTCGGGTCGAAATGTGCTTTTCCCGTCGATTTGAGCGCTTTTGCTCATCGACATTTTCGTTTTTCGGATACGGGGAGAATTTGATGAGAAAACGTCTTTTCTCGCGCTGAACGACGTTTTCGGGTCGAAATGTGCTTTTCCCGTCGATTTGAGCGCTTTTGCGCATCGACATTTTCGTTTTTCCGATACGGGGAGAATTTGATGAGAAAACGTCTTTTCTCGCGCTGAACGACGTTTTCGAGTCGAAATGTGCTTTTCCCGTCGATTTGAGCGCTTTTGCGCATCGACATTTTCGTTTTTCCGATACGGCGAGAATTTGATGAGAAAACGCCTTTTCTCGCGATGAACGAAGTTTTCGGGTCGAAATGTGCTTTTCCCGTCGATTTGAGCGCTTTTGCGCATCGACATTTTCGTTTTTCCGATACGGGGAGAATTTGATGAGAAAACGTCTTTTCTCGCGCTGAACGACGTTTTCGGGTCGAAATGTACTTTTCCCGTCGATTTGAGCGCTTTTGCGCATCGACTTTTTCGTTTTTCCGACACTGGGAGAGTTTGATGAGAAAACTTCTTTTCTCGCGCTGAACGACGTTTTCGGGTCGAAATGTGCTTTTCCCGTCGATTTGAGCGCTTTCGAGCATCGACAATTTCATTTTTTCCGATACGGGGAGAATTTGATGAGAAAACGTCTTTTCTCGCGCTGAACGAAGTTTTCGGGTCGAAATGTGCTTTTCCCGTCGATTTGAGCGCTTTTGCGCATCGACATTTTCGTTTTTCCGATACGGGGAGAATTTGATGAGAAAACGTCTTTTCTCGCGCTGAACGAAGTTTTCGGGTCGAAATGTGCTTTTCCCGTCGATTTGAGCGCTTTTGCGCATCGACATTTTCGTTTTTCCGATACGGGGAGAATTTGATGAGAAAACGTCTTTTCTCGCGCTGAACGAAGTTTCCGGGTCGAAATATGCTTTTCCCGTCGATTTGAGCGTTTTTGCGCATCGACATTTTCGTTTTTCCGATACGGGGAGAATTTGATGAGAAAACGTCTTTTCTCGCGCTGAACGACGTTTTCGGGTCGAAATGTGCTTTTCCTGTCGATTTGAGCGCTTTTGCTCATCGACATTTTCGTTTTTCGGATACAGGGAGAATTTGATGAGAAAACGTATTTTCTCGCGCTGAACGACGTTTTCGGTTCGAAATGTACTTTTCCCGTCGATTTGAGCGCTTTCGCGCATCGACATTTTCGTTTTTCCGATACGGGGAGAATTTGATAAGAAAACTTCTTTTCTCGCGCTGAACGACGTTTTCGGGTCGAAATGTGCTTTTCCCGTCGATTTGAGCGCTTCCGCGCATCGACAATTTCATTTTTTCTGATAAGGGGAGAATTTGATGAGAAAACGTCTTTTCTCGCGCTGAACGACGTTTTCGGGTCGAAATGTACTTTTCCCGTCGATTTGAGCGCTTTTCGCATCGACATTTTCGTTTTTCCGATACGGGGAAAATTTGATAAGAAAACTTCTTTTCTCGCGCTGAACCACGTTTTCGGGTCGAAATGTGCTTTTCCCGTCGATTTGAGCGCTTTCGCGCATCGACAATTTCATTTTTTCTGATAAGGGGAGAATTTGATGAGAAAACGTCTTTTCTCGCGCTGAACGACGTTTTCGGGTCGAAATGTGCTTTTCCCGTCGATTTGAGCGCTTTCGCGCATCGACAATTTCATTTTTTCTGATAAGGGGAGAATTTGATGAGAAATCGTCTTTTCTCGCGCTGAACGACGTTTTCGGGTCGAAATGTGCTTTTCCCGTCGATTTGAGCGCTTTTGCGCATCGACATTTTCGTTTTTCCGATACGGGGAGAATTTGATGAGAAAACGTCTTTTCTCGCGCTGAACGACGTTTTCGGGACGAATTGTGCTTTTCCCGTCGATTTGAGCGCTTTAGCGCATCGACATTTTCGTTTTTCCGATACGGGGAGAATTTGATGAGAAAACGTCTTTTCTCGCGCTGAACGACGTTTTCGGGTCGAAATGTACTTTTCCCGTCGATTTGAGCGCTATCGCGCATCGACATTTTCGTTTTTCCGATACGGGGAGAATTTGATGAGAAAACGTCTTTTCTCGCGCTGAACGACGTTTTCGGGTCGAAATGTACTTTTCCCGTCGATTTGAGCGCTTTTGCGCATCGACATTTTCGTTTTTCCGATACGGGGAGAATTTGATGAGAAAACATCTTTTCTCGCGCTGAACGACGTTTTCGGGTCGAAATGTACTTTTCCCGTCGATTTGAGCGCTTTCGCGCAATCGACATTTTCGTTTTTCCGATACGGGGAGAATTTGATGAGAAAACTTCTTTTCTCGCGCTGAACGACGTTTTCGGGTCGAAATGTGCTTTTCCCGTCGATTTGAGCGCTTTCGAGCATCGACAATTTCGTTTTTTCCGATACGGGGAGAATTTGATGAGAAAACGTCTTTTCTCGCGCTGAACGAAGTTTTCGGGTCGAAATGTGCTTTTCCCGTCGATTTGAGCGCTTTTGCGCATCGACATTTTCGTTTTTCCGATACGGGGAGAATTTGATGAGAAAACGTCTTTTCTCGCGCTGAACGAAGTTTTCGGGTCGAAATGTGCTTTTCCCGTCGATTTGAGCGCTTTTGCGCATCGACATTTTCGTTTTTCCGATACGGGGAGAATTTGATGAGAAAACGTCTTTTCTCGCGCTGAACGACGTTTTCGGGTCGAAATGTGCTTTTCCCGTCGATTTGAGCGCTTTTGCGCATCGACATTTTCGTTTTTCCGATACGGGGAGAATTTGATGAGAAAACGTCTTTTCTCGCGCTGAACGAAGTTTTCGGGTCGAAATGTGCTTTTCCCGTCGATTTGAGCGCTTTTGCGCATCGACATTTTCGTTTTTCCGATACGGGGAGAATTTGATAAGAAAACTTCTTTTCTCGCGCTGAACGACGTTTTCGGGTCGAAATGTGCTTTTCCCGTCGATTTGAGCGCTTCCGCGCATCGACAATTTCATTTTTTCTGATAAGGGGAGAATTTGATGAGAAAACGTCTTTTCTCGCGCTGAACGACGTTTTCGGGTCGAAATGTACTTTTCCCGTCGATTTGAGCGCTTTTCGCATCGACATTTTCGTTTTTCCGATACGGGGAAAATTTGATAAGAAAACTTCTTTTCTCGCGCTGAACGACGTTTTCGGGTCGAAATGTGCTTTTCCCGTCGATTTGAGCGCTTTCGCGCATCGACAATTTCATTTTTTCTGATAAGGGGAGAATTTGATGAGAAAACGTCTTTTCTCGCGCTGAACGACGTTTTCGGGTCGAAATCTGCTTTTCCCGTCGATTTGAGCGCTTTCGCGCATCGACAATTTCATTTTTTCCGATACGGGGAGAATTTGATAAGAAAACTTCTTTTCTCGCGCTGAACGACGTTTTCGGGTCGAAATGTGCTTTTCCCGTCGATTTGAGCGCTTTCGCGCATCGACAATTTCATTTTTTCTGATAAGGGGAGAATTTGATGAGAAAACGTCTTTTCTCGCGCTGAACGACGTTTTTGGGTCGAAATCTGCTTTTCCCGTCGATTTGAGCGCTTTCGCGCATCGACAATTTCATTTTTTCTGATAAGGGGAGAATTTGATGAGAAAACGTCTTTTCTCGCGCTGAACGACGTTTTCGGTTCGAAATGTACTTTTCCCGTCGATTTGAGCGCTTTCGCGCATCGACATTTTCGTTTTTCCGATACGGGGAGAATTTGATAAGAAAACTTCTTTTCTCGCGCTGAACGACGTTTTCGGGTCGAAATGTGCTTTTCCCGTCGATTTGAGCGCTTCCGCGCATCGACAATTTCATTTTTTCTGATAAGGGGAGAATTTGATGAGAAAACGTCTTTTCTCGCGCTGAACGATGTTTTCGGGTCGAAATGTACTTTTCCCGTCGATTTGAGCGCTTTTCGCATCGACATTTTCGTTTTTCCGATACGGGGAGAATTTGATAAGAAAACTTCTTTTCTCGCGCTGAACGACGTTTTCGGGTCGAAATGTGCTTTTCCCGTCGATTTGAGCGCTTTCGCGCATCGACAATTTCATTTTTTCTGATAAGGGGAGAATTTGATTAGAAAACGTCTTTTCTCGCGCTGAACGACGTTTTCGGGTCGAAATGTGCTTTTCCCGTCGATTTGAGCGCTTTCGCGCATCGACATTTTCGTTTTTCCGATACGGGGAGAATTTGATGAGAAAACGTCTTTTCTCGCGCTGAACGACGTTTTCGGGTCGAAATGTACTTTTCCCGTCGATTTGAGCGCTTTTGCGCATCGACATTTTCGTTTTTCCTATAAGGGGAGAATTTGATGAGAAAACGTCTTTTCTCGCGCTGAACGACGTTTTCGGGTCGAAATGTGCTTTTCCCGTCGATTTGAGAGCTTTTGCGCATCGACATTTTCGTTTTTCCGATACGGGGAGAATTTGATGAGAAAACGTCTTTTCTCGCGCTGAACGAAGTTTTCGGGTTGAAATGTGCTTTTCCCGTCGATTTGAGCGCTTTTGCGCATCGACATTTTCGTTTTTCCGATACGGGGAGAATTTGATGAGAAAACGTCTTTTCTCGCGCTGAACGACGTTTTCGGGTCGAAATGTGCTTTTCCCGTCGATTTGAGCGCTTTTGCGCATCGACATTTTCGTTTTTCCGATACGGGGAGAATTTGATGAGAAAACGCCTTTTCTCGCGCTGAACGAAGTTTTCGGGTCGAAATGTGCTTTTCCCGTCGATTTGAGCGCTTTTGCGCATCGACATTTTCGTTTTTCCGATACGGCGAGAATTTGATGAGAAAACGCCTTTTCTCGCGCTGAACGAAGTTTTCGGGTCGAAATGTGCTTTTCCCGTCGATTTGAGCGCTTTTGCGCATCGACATTTTCGTTTTTCCGATACGGGGAGAATTTGATGAGAAAACGTCTTTTCTCGCGCTGAACGACGTTTTCGGGTCGAAACGTACTTTTCCCGTCGATTTGAGCGCTTTTGCGCATCGACATTTTCGTTTTTCCGATACGGGGAGAATTTGATGAGAAAACTCTTTTCTCGCGCTGAACGACGTTTTCGGGTCGAAATGTACTTTTCCCGTCGATTTGAGCGCTTTTGCGCATCGACATTTTCGTTTTTCCGATACGGGGAGAATTTGATGAGAAAACGTATTTTCTCGCGCTGAACGACGTTTTCGGGTCGAAAGTTGCTTTTCCCGTCGATTTGAGCGCTTTCGCGCATCGACAATTTCTTTTTTTCCGATAAGGGGAGAATTTGATGAGAAAACGTCTTTTCTCGCGCTGAACGAAGTTTTCGGGTCGAAATGTGCTTTTCCCGTCGATTTGAGCGCTTTTGCGCATCGACATTTTCGTTTCTCCGATACGGGGAGAATTTGATGAGAAAACTTCTTTTCTCGCGCTGAACGAAGTTTTCGGGTCGAAATGTGCTTTTCCCGTCGATTTGAGCGCTTTTGCGCATCGACATTTTCGTTTTTCCGATACGGGGAGAATTTGATGAGAAAACGTATTTTCTCGCGCTGAACGAAGTTTTCGGGTCGAAATGTGCTTTTCCCGTCGATTTGAGCGCTTTTGCGCATCGACATTTTCGTTTTTCCGATACGGGGAGAATTTGATGAGAAAACTTCTTTTCTCGCGCTGAACGAAGTTTTCGGGTCGAAATGTGCTTTTCCCGTCGATTTGAGCGCTTTTGCGCATCGACATTTTCGTTTTTCCGATACGGGGAGAATTTGATGAGAAAACGTATTTTCTCGCGCTGAACGACGTTTTCGGGTCGAAATGTACTTTTCCCGTCGATTTGAGCGCTTTTGCGCATCGACATTTTCGTTTTTCCGATACGGGGAGAATTTGATGAGAAAACTTCTTTTCTCGCGCTGAACGAAGTTTTCGGGTCGAAATGTGCTTTTCCCGTCGATTTGAGCGCTTTTGCGCATCGACATTTTCGTTTTTCCGATACGGGGAGAATTTGATGAGAAAACTCTTTTCTCGCGCTGAACGACGTTTTCGGGTCGAAATGTGCTTTTCCCGTCGATTTGAGCGCTTTCACGCATCGACAATTTCATTTTTTCTGATAAGGGGAGAATTTGATGAGAAAACGTCTTTTCTCGCGCTGAACGAAGTTTTCGGGTCGAAATGTGCTTTTCCCGTCGATTTGAGCGCTTTTGCGCCTCGACATTTTCGTTTTTCGGATACGGGGAGAATTTGATGAGAAAACGTATTTTCTCGCGCTGAACGACGTTTTCGGGTCGAAATGTGCTTTTCCCGTCGATTTGAGCGCTTTTGCGCATCGACATTTTCGTTTTTCCGATACGGGGAGAATTTGATGAGAAAACTTCTTTTCTCGCGCTGAACGACGTTTTCGGGTCGAAATGTACTTTTCCCGTCGATTTGAGCGCTATTGCGCATCGACATTTTCGTTTTTCCGATACGGGGAGAATTTGATGAGAAAACGTCTTTTCTCGCGCTGAACGACGTTTTCGGGTCGAAATGTGCTTTTCCCGTCGATTTGAGCGCTTTCGCGCATCGACAATTTCATTTTTTTCTGATAAGGGGAGAATTTGATGAGAAAACGTCTTTTCTCGCGCTGAACGACGTTTTCGGGTCGAAATGTGCTTTTCCCGTCGATTTGAGCGCTTTCGCGCATCGACATTTTCGTTTTTCCGATACGGGGAGAATTTGATGAGAAAACGCCTTTTCTCGCGCTGAACGAAGTTTTCGGGTCGAAATGTGCTTTTCCCGTCGATTTGAGCGCTTTTGCGCATCGACATTTTCGTTTTTCCGAAACGGCGAGAATTTGATGAGAAAACGCCTTTTCTCGCGCTGAACGAAGTTTTCGGGTCGAAATGTGCTTTTCCCGTCGATTTGAGCGCTTTTGCGCATCGACATTTTCGTTTTTCCGATACGGGGAGAATTTGATGAGAAAACGTCTTTTCTCGCGCTGAACGACGTTTTCGGGTCGAAACGTACTTTTCCCGTCGATTTGAGCGCTTTTGCGCATCGACATTTTCGTTTTTCCGATACGGGGAGAATTTGATGAGAAAACTCTTTTCTCGCGCTGAACGACGTTTTCGGGTCGAAATGTGCTTTTCCCGTCGATTTGAGCGCTTTTGCGCATCGACATTTTCGTTTTTCGGATACGGGGAGAATTTGATGAGAAAACGTATTTTCTCGCGCTGAACGACGTTTTCGGGTCGAAATGTACTTTTCCCGTCGATTTGAGCGCTTTTGCGCATCGACATTTTCGTTTTTCCGATACGGGGAGAATTTGATGAGAAAACGTCTTTTCTCGCGCTGAACGACGTTTTCGGGTCGAAATGTACTTTTCCCGTCGATTTGAGCGCTTTTGCGCATCGACATTTTCGTTTTTCCGATACGGGGAGAATTTGATGAGAAAACGTCTTTTCTCGCGCTGAACGACGTTTTCGGGTCGAAATGTACTTTTCCCGTCGATTTGAGAGCTTTTGCGCATCGACATTTTCGTTTTTCCGATACGGGGAGAATTTGATGAGAAAACGTCTTTTCTCGCGCTGAACGACGTTTTCGGGTCGAAATGTACTTTTCCCGTCGATTTGAGCGCTTTTGCGCATCGACATTTTCGTTTTTCCGATACGGGGAGAATTTGATGAGAAAACTTCTTTTCTCGCGCTGAACGAAGTTTTCGGGTCGAAATGTGCTTTTCCCGTCGATTTGAGCGCTTTTGCGCATCGACATTTTCGTTTTTCCGATACGGGGAGAATTTGATGAGAAAACTTCTTTTCTCGCGCTGAACGAAGTTTTCGGGTCGAAATGTGCTTTTCCCGTCGATTTGAGCGCTTTTGCGCATCGACATTTTCGTTTTTCCGATACGGGGAGAATTTGATGAGAAAACGTATTTTCTCGCACTGAACGACGTTTTCGGGTCGAAATGTACTTTTCCCGTCGATTTGAGCGCTTTTGCGCATCGACATTTTCGTTTTTCCGATACGGGGAGAATTTGATGAGAAAACTTCTTTTCTCGCGCTGAACGAAGTTTTCGGGTCGAAATGTGCTTTTCCCGTCGATTTGAGCGCTTTTGCGCATCGACATTTTCGTTTTTCCGATACGGGGAGAATTTGATGAGAAAACTCTTTTCTCGCGCTGAACGACGTTTTCGGGTCGAAATGTGCTTTTCCCGTCGATTTGAGCGCTTTCGCGCATCGACAATTTCATTTTTTCTGATAAGGGGAGAATTTGATGAGAAAACGTCTTTTCTCGCGCTGAACGAAGTTTTCGGGTCGAAATGTGCTTTTCCCGTCGATTTGAGCGCTTTTGCGCATCGACATTTTCGTTTTTCCGATACGGGGAGAATTTGATGAGAAAACTTCTTTTCTCGCGCTGAACGAAGTTTTCGGGTCGAAATGTGCTTTTCCCGTCGATTTGAGCGCTTTTGCGCATCGACATTTTCGTTTTTCGGATACGGGGAGAATTTGATGAGAAAACGTATTTTCTCGCGCTGAACGACGTTTTCGGGTCGAAATGTACTTTTCCCGTCGATTTGAGCGCTTTTGCGCATCGACATTTTCGTTTTTCCGATACGGGGAGAATTTGATGAGAAAACTTCTTTTCTCGCGCTGAACGACGTTTTCGGGTCGAAATGTACTTTTCCCGTCGATTTGAGCGCTATTGCGCATCGACATTTTCGTTTTTCCGATACGGGGAGAATTTGATGAGAAAACGTCTTTTCTCGCGCTGAACGACGTTTTCGGGTCGAAATGTGCTTTTCCCGTCGATTTGAGCGCTTTCGCGCATCGACAATTTCATTTTTTCTGATAAGGGGAGAATTTGATGAGAAAACGTCTTTTCTCGCGCTGAACGACGTTTTCGGGTCGAAATGTGCTTTTCCCGTCGATTTGAGCGCTTTCGCGCATCGACATTTTCGTTTTTCCGATACGGGGAGAATTTGATGAGAAAACGTCTTTTCTCGCGCTGAACGACGTTTTCGGGTCGAAATGTACTTTTCCCGTCGATTTGAGCGCTTTTGCGCATCGACATTTTCGTTTTTCCGATAAGGGGAGAATTTGATGAGAAAACGTCTTTTCTCGCACTGAACGACGTTTTCGGGTCGAAATGTGCTTTTCCCGTCGATTTGAGCGCTTTTGCGCATCGACATTTTCGTTTTTCCGATACGGGGAGAATTTGATGAGAAAACGTCTTTTCTCGCGCTGAACGAAGTTTTCGGGTCGAAATGTGCTTTTCCCGTCGATTTGAGCGCTTTTGCGCATCGACATTTTCGTTTTTCCGATACGGGGAGAATTTGATGAGAAAACGTCTTTTCTCGCGCTGAACGACGTTTTCGGGTCGAAATGTGCTTTTCCCGTCGATTTGAGCGCTTTTGCGCATCGACATTTTCGTTTTTCCGATACGGGGAGAATTTGATGAGAAAACGCCTTTTCTCGCGCTGAACGAAGTTTTCGGGTCGAAATGTGCTTTTCCCGTCGATTTGAGCGCTTTTGCGCATCGACATTTTCGTTTTTCCGATACGGCGAGAATTTGATGAGAAAACGCCTTTTCTCGCGCTGAACGAAGTTTTCGGGTCGAAATGTGCTTTTCCCGTCGATTTGAGCGCTTTTGCGCATCGACATTTTCGTTTTTCCGATACGGGGAGAATTTGATGAGAAAACTTCTTTTCTCGCGCTGAACGACGTTTTCGGGTCGAAACGTACTTTTCCCGTCGATTTGAGCGCTTTTACGCATCGACATTTTCGTTTTTCCGATACGGGGAGAATTTGATGAGAAAACTCTTTTCTCGCGCTGATCGACGTTTTCGGGTCGAAATGTGCTTTTCCCGTCGATTTGAGCGCTTTTGCGCATCGACATTTTCGTTTTTCGGATACGGGGAGAATTTGATGAGAAAACGTATTTTCTCGCGCTGAACGACGTTTTCGGGTCGAAATGTACTTTTCCCGTCGATTTGAGCGCTTTTGCGCATCGACATTTTCGTTTTTCCGATACGGGGAGAATTTGATGAGAAAACGTCTTTTCTCGCGCTGAACGACGTTTTCGGGTCTAAATGTACTTTTCCCGTCGATTTGAGCGCTTTTGCGCATCGACATTTTCGTTTTTCCGATACGGGGAGAATTTGATGAGAAAACGTATTTTCTCGCGCTGAACGACGTTTTCGGGTCGAAATGTGCTTTTCCCGTCGATTTGAGCGCTTTTGCGCATCGACATTTTCGTTTTTCCGATACGGGGAGAATTTGATGAGAAAACTTCTTTTCTCGCGCTGAACGACGTTTTCGGGTCGAAATGTACTTTTCCCGTCGATTTGAGCGCTATTGCGCATCGACATTTTCGTTTTTCCGATACGGGGAGAATTTGATGAGAAAACGTCTTTTCTCGCGCTGAACGACGTTTTCGGGTCGAAATGTGCTTTTCCCGTCGATTTGAGCGCTTTCGCGCATCGACAATTTCATTTTTTTCTGATAAGGGGAGAATTTGATGAGAAAACGTCTTTTCTCGCGCTGAACGACGTTTTCGGGTCGAAATGTGCTTTTCCCGTCGATTTGAGCGCTTTCGCGCATCGACATTTTCGTTTTTCCGATACGGGGAGAATTTGATGAGAAAACGCCTTTTCTCGCGCTGAACGAAGTTTTCGGGTCGAAATGTGCTTTTCCCGTCGATTTGAGCGCTTTTGCGCATCGACATTTTCGTTTTTCCGAAACGGCGAGAATTTGATGAGAAAACGCCTTTTCTCGCGCTGAACGAAGTTTTCGGGTCGAAATGTGCTTTTCCCGTCGATTTGAGCGCTTTTGCGCATCGACATTTTCGTTTTTCCGATACGGGGAGAATTTGATGAGAAAACGTCTTTTCTCGCGCTGAACGACGTTTTCGGGTCGAAACGTACTTTTCCCGTCGATTTGAGCGCTTTTGCGCATCGACATTTTCGTTTTTCCGATACGGGGAGAATTTGATGAGAAAACTCTTTTCTCGCGCTGAACGACGTTTTCGGGTCGAAATGTGCTTTTCCCGTCGATTTGAGCGCTTTTGCGCATCGACATTTTCGTTTTTCGGATACGGGGAGAATTTGATGAGAAAACGTATTTTCTCGCGCTGAACGACGTTTTCGGGTCGAAATGTACTTTTCCCGTCGATTTGAGCGCTTTTGCGCATCGACATTTTCGTTTTTCCGATACGGGGAGAATTTGATGAGAAAACGTCTTTTCTCGCGCTGAACGACGTTTTCGGGTCGAAATGTACTTTTCCCGTCGATTTGAGCGCTTTTGCGCATCGACATTTTCGTTTTTCCGATACGGGGAGAATTTGATGAGAAAACGTCTTTTCTCGCGCTGAACGACGTTTTCGGGTCGAAATGTACTTTTCCCGTCGATTTGAGAGCTTTTGCGCATCGACATTTTCGTTTTTCCGATACGGGGAGAATTTGATGAGAAAACGTCTTTTCTCGCGCTGAACGACGTTTTCGGGTCGAAATGTACTTTTCCCGTCGATTTGAGCGCTTTTGCGCATCGACATTTTCGTTTTTCCGATACGGGGAGAATTTGATGAGAAAACTTCTTTTCTCGCGCTGAACGAAGTTTTCGGGTCGAAATGTGCTTTTCCCGTCGATTTGAGCGCTTTTGCGCATCGACATTTTCGTTTTTCCGATACGGGGAGAATTTGATGAGAAAACTTCTTTTCTCGCGCTGAACGAAGTTTTCGGGTCGAAATGTGCTTTTCCCGTCGATTTGAGCGCTTTTGCGCATCGACATTTTCGTTTTTCCGATACGGGGAGAATTTGATGAGAAAACGTATTTTCTCGCACTGAACGACGTTTTCGGGTCGAAATGTACTTTTCCCGTCGATTTGAGCGCTTTTGCGCATCGACATTTTCGTTTTTCCGATACGGGGAGAATTTGATGAGAAAACTTCTTTTCTCGCGCTGAACGAAGTTTTCGGGTCGAAATGTGCTTTTCCCGTCGATTTGAGCGCTTTTGCGCATCGACATTTTCGTTTTTCCGATACGGGGAGAATTTGATGAGAAAACTCTTTTCTCGCGCTGAACGACGTTTTCGGGTCGAAATGTGCTTTTCCCGTCGATTTGAGCGCTTTCGCGCATCGACAATTTCATTTTTTCTGATAAGGGGAGAATTTGATGAGAAAACGTCTTTTCTCGCGCTGAACGAAGTTTTCGGGTCGAAATGTGCTTTTCCCGTCGATTTGAGCGCTTTTGCGCATCGACATTTTCGTTTTTCCGATACGGGGAGAATTTGATGAGAAAACTTCTTTTCTCGCGCTGAACGAAGTTTTCGGGTCGAAATGTGCTTTTCCCGTCGATTTGAGCGCTTTTGCGCATCGACATTTTCGTTTTTCGGATACGGGGAGAATTTGATGAGAAAACGTATTTTCTCGCGCTGAACGACGTTTTCGGGTCGAAATGTACTTTTCCCGTCGATTTGAGCGCTTTTGCGCATCGACATTTTCGTTTTTCCGATACGGGGAGAATTTGATGAGAAAACTTCTTTTCTCGCGCTGAACGACGTTTTCGGGTCGAAATGTACTTTTCCCGTCGATTTGAGCGCTATTGCGCATCGACATTTTCGTTTTTCCGATACGGGGAGAATTTGATGAGAAAACGTCTTTTCTCGCGCTGAACGACGTTTTCGGGTCGAAATGTGCTTTTCCCGTCGATTTGAGCGCTTTCGCGCATCGACAATTTCATTTTTTCTGATAAGGGGAGAATTTGATGAGAAAACGTCTTTTCTCGCGCTGAACGACGTTTTCGGGTCGAAATGTGCTTTTCCCGTCGATTTGAGCGCTTTCGCGCATCGACATTTTCGTTTTTCCGATACGGGGAGAATTTGATGAGAAAACGTCTTTTCTCGCGCTGAACGACGTTTTCGGGTCGAAATGTACTTTTCCCGTCGATTTGAGCGCTTTTGCGCATCGACATTTTCGTTTTTCCGATAAGGGGAGAATTTGATGAGAAAACGTCTTTTCTCGCACTGAACGACGTTTTCGGGTCGAAATGTGCTTTTCCCGTCGATTTGAGCGCTTTTGCGCATCGACATTTTCGTTTTTCCGATACGGGGAGAATTTGATGAGAAAACGTCTTTTCTCGCGCTGAACGAAGTTTTCGGGTCGAAATGTGCTTTTCCCGTCGATTTGAGCGCTTTTGCGCATCGACATTTTCGTTTTTCCGATACGGGGAGAATTTGATGAGAAAACGTCTTTTCTCGCGCTGAACGACGTTTTCGGGTCGAAATGTGCTTTTCCCGTCGATTTGAGCGCTTTTGCGCATCGACATTTTCGTTTTTCCGATACGGGGAGAATTTGATGAGAAAACGCCTTTTCTCGCGCTGAACGAAGTTTTCGGGTCGAAATGTGCTTTTCCCGTCGATTTGAGCGCTTTTGCGCATCGACATTTTCGTTTTTCCGATACGGCGAGAATTTGATGAGAAAACGCCTTTTCTCGCGCTGAACGAAGTTTTCGGGTCGAAATGTGCTTTTCCCGTCGATTTGAGCGCTTTTGCGCATCGACATTTTCGTTTTTCCGATACGGGGAGAATTTGATGAGAAAACTTCTTTTCTCGCGCTGAACGACGTTTTCGGGTCGAAACGTACTTTTCCCGTCGATTTGAGCGCTTTTACGCATCGACATTTTCGTTTTTCCGATACGGGGAGAATTTGATGAGAAAACTCTTTTCTCGCGCTGATCGACGTTTTCGGGTCGAAATGTGCTTTTCCCGTCGATTTGAGCGCTTTTGCGCATCGACATTTTCGTTTTTCGGATACGGGGAGAATTTGATGAGAAAACGTATTTTCTCGCGCTGAACGACGTTTTCGGGTCGAAATGTACTTTTCCCGTCGATTTGAGCGCTTTTGCGCATCGACATTTTCGTTTTTCCGATACGGGGAGAATTTGATGAGAAAACGTCTTTTCTCGCGCTGAACGACGTTTTCGGGTCTAAATGTACTTTTCCCGTCGATTTGAGCGCTTTTGCGCATCGACATTTTCGTTTTTCCGATACGGGGAGAATTTGATGAGAAAACGTCTTTTCTCGCGCTGAACGACGTTTTCGGGTCGAAATGTACTTTTCCCGTCGATTTGAGAGCTTTTGCGCATCGACATTTTCGTTTTTCCGATACGGGGAGAATTTGATGAGAAAACGTCTTTTCTCGCGCTGAACGAAGTTTTCGGGTCGAAATGTGCTTTTCCCGTCGATTTGAGCGCTTTTGCGCATCGACATTTTCGTTTTTCCGATACGGGGAGAATTTGATGAGAAAACGTCTTTTCTCGCGCTGAACGACGTTTTCGGGTCGAAATGTACTTTTCCCGTCGATTTGAGCGCTTTTGCGCATCGACATTTTCGTTTTTCCGATACGGGGAGAATTTGATGAGAAAACTTCTTTTCTCGCGCTGAACGAAGTTTTCGGGTCGAAATGTGCTTTTCCCGTCGATTTGAGCGCTTTTGCGCATCGACATTTTCGTTTTTCCGATACGGGGAGAATTTGATGAGAAAACTTCTTTTCTCGCACTGAACGAAGTTTTCGGGTCGAAATGTGCTTTTCCCGTCGATTTGAGCGCTTTTGCGCATCGACATTTTCGTTTTTCCGATACGGGGAGAATTTGATGAGAAAACGTATTTTCTCGCGCTGAACGACGTTTTCGGGTCGAAATGTACTTTTCCCGTCGATTTGAGCGCTTTTGCGCATCGACATTTTCGTTTTTCCGATACGGGGAGAATTTGATGAGAAAACTTCTTTTCTCGCGCTGAACGAAGTTTTCGGGTCGAAATGTGCTTTTCCCGTCGATTTGAGCGCTTTTGCGCATCGACATTTTCGTTTTTCCGATACGGGGAGAATTTGATGAGAAAACTCTTTTCTCGCGCTGAACGACGTTTTCGGGTCGAAATGTGCTTTTCCCGTCGATTTGAGCGCTTTCGCGCATCGACAATTTCATTTTTTCTGATAAGGGGAGAATTTGATGAGAAAACGTATTTTCTCGCGCTGAACGAAGTTTTCGGGTCGAAATGTGCTTTTCCCGTCGATTTGAGCGCTTTTGCGCCTCGACATTTTCGTTTTTCGGATACGGGGAGAATTTGATGAGAAAACGTATTTTCTCGCGCTGAACGACGTTTTCGGGTCGAAATGTACTTTTCCCGTCGATTTGAGCGCTTTTGCGCATCGACATTTTCGTTTTTCCGATACGGGGAGAATTTGATGAGAAAACTTCTTTTCTCGCGCTGAACGACGTTTTCGGGTCGAAATGTACTTTTCCCGTCGATTTGAGCGCTATTGCGCATCGACATTTTCGTTTTTCCGATACGGGGAGAATTTGATGAGAAAACGTCTTTTCTCGCGCTGAACGACGTTTTCGGGTCGAAATGTGCTTTTCCCGTCGATTTGAGCGCTTTCGCGCATCGACAATTTCATTTTTTCTGATAAGGGGAGAATTTGATGAGAAAACGTCTTTTCTCGCGCTGAACGACGTTTTCGGGTGGAAATGTGCTTTTCCCGTCGATTTGAGCGCTTTCGCGCATCGACATTTTCGTTTTTCCGATACGGGGAGAATTTGATGAGAAAACGTCTTTTCTCGCGCTGAACGACGTTTTCGGGTCGAAATGTGCTTTTCCCGTCGATTTGAGAGCTTTTGCGCATCGACATTTTCGTTTTTCCGATACGGGGAGAATTTGATGAGAAAACGTCTTTTCTCGCGCTGAACGAAGTTTTCGGGTCGAAATGGTCTTTTTCCCGTCGATTTGAGCGCTTTTGCGCATCGACATTTTCGTTTTTCCGATACGGGGAGAATTTGATGAGAAAACGTCTTTTCTCGCGCTGAACGACGTTTTCGGGTCGAAATGTACTTTTCCCGTCGATTTGAGCGCTTTTGCGCATCGACATTTTCGTTTTTCCGATACGGGGAGAATTTGATGAGAAAACTTCTTTTCTCGCGCTGAACGAAGTTTTCGGGTCGAAATGTGCTTTTCCCGTCGATTTGAGCGCTTTTGCGCATCGACATTTTCGTTTTTCCGATACGGGGAGAATTTGATGAGAAAACTTCTTTTCTCGCACTGAACGAAGTTTTCGGGTCGAAATGTGCTTTTCCCGTCGATTTGAGCGCTTTTGCGCATCGACATTTTCGTTTTTCCGATACGGGGAGAATTTGATGAGAAAACGTATTTTCTCGCGCTGAACGACGTTTTCGGGTCGAAATGTACTTTTCCCGTCGATTTGAGCGCTTTTGCGCATCGACATTTTCGTTTTTCCGATACGGGGAGAATTTGATGAGAAAACTTCTTTTCTCGCGCTGAACGAAGTTTTCGGGTCGAAATGTGCTTTTCCCGTCGATTTGAGCGCTTTTGCGCATCGACATTTTCGTTTTTCCGATACGGGGAGAATTTGATGAGAAAACTCTTTTCTCGCGCTGAACGACGTTTTCGGGTCGAAATGTGCTTTTCCCGTCGATTTGAGCGCTTTCGCGCATCGACAATTTCATTTTTTCTGATAAGGGGAGAATTTGATGAGAAAACGTCTTTTCTCGCGCTGAACGAAGTTTTCGGGTCGAAATGTGCTTTTCCCGTCGATTTGAGCGCTTTTGCGCCTCGACATTTTCGTTTTTCGGATACGGGGAGAATTTGATGAGAAAACGTATTTTCTCGCGCTGAACGACGTTTTCGGGTCGAAATGTACTTTTCCCGTCGATTTGAGCGCTTTTGCGCATCGACATTTTCGTTTTTCCGATACGGGGAGAATTTGATGAGAAAACTTCTTTTCTCGCGCTGAACGACGTTTTCGGGTCGAAATGTGCTTTTCCCGTCGATTTGAGCGCTTTTGCGCCTCGACATTTTCGTTTTTCGGATACGGGGAGAATTTGATGAGAAAACGTATTTTCTCGCGCTGAACGACGTTTTCGGGTCGAAATGTACTTTTCCCGTCGATTTGAGCGCTTTTGCGCATCGACATTTTCGTTTTTCCGATACGGGGAGAATTTGATGAGAAAACTTCTTTTCTCGCGCTGAACGACGTTTTCGGGTCGAAATGTACTTTTCCCGTCGATTTGAGCGTTATTGCGCATCGACATTTTCGTTTTTCCGATACGGGGAGAATTTGATGAGAAAACGTCTTTTCTCGCGCTGAACGACGTTTTCGGGTCGAAATGTGCTTTTCCCGTCGATTTGAGCGCTTTCGCGCATCGACAATTTCATTTTTTCTGATAAGGGGAGAATTTGATGAGAAAACGTCTTTTCTCGCGCTGAACGACGTTTTCGGGTCGAAATGTGCTTTTCCCGTCGATTTGAGCGCTTTCGCGCATCGACATTTTCGTTTTTCCGATACGGGGAGAATTTGATGAGAAAACGTCTTTTCTCGCGCTGAACGACGTTTTCGGGTCGAAATGTGCTTTTCCCGTCGATTTGAGAGCTTTTGCGCATCGACATTTTCGTTTTTCCGATACGGGGAGAATTTGATGAGAAAACGTCTTTTCTCGCGCTGAACGAAGTTTTCGGGTCGAAATGGTCTTTTTCCCGTCGATTTGAGCGCTTTTGCGCATCGACATTTTCGTTTTTCCGATACGGGGAGAATTTGATGAGAAAACGTCTTTTCTCGCGCTGAACGACGTTTTCGTGTCGAAATGTACTTTTCCCGTCGATTTGAGCGCTTTCGCGCATCGACATTTTCGTTTTTCCGATACGGGGAGAATTTGATGAGAAAACGTCTTTTCTCGCGCTGAACGACGTTTTCGGGTCGAAATGTACTTTTCCCGTCGATTTGAGCGCTTTCGCGCATCGACATTTTCGTTTTTCCGATACGGGGAGAATTTGATGAGAAAACGTCTTTTCTCGCGCTGAACGACGTTTTCGGGTCGAAATGTACTTTTCCCGTCGATTTGAGCGCTTTTGCGCATCGACATTTTCGTTTTTCCGATACGGGGAGAATTTGATGAGAAAACGTCTTTTCTCGCGCTGAACGAAGTTTTCGGGTCGAAATGTGCTTTTCCCGTCGATTTGAGCGCTTTTGCGCATCGACATTTTCGTTTTTCCGATACGGGGAGAATTTGATGAGAAAACGTCTTTTCTCGCGCTGAACGACGTTTTCGGGTCGAAATGTACTTTTCCCGTCGATTTGAGCGCTTTTGCGCATCGACATTTTCGTTTTTCCGATACGGGGAGAATTTGATGAGAAAACTTCTTTTCTCGCGCTGAACGAAGTTTTCGGGTCGAAATGTGCTTTTCCCGTCGATTTGAGCGCTTTTGCGCATCGACATTTTCGTTTTTCCGATACGGGGAGAATTTGATGAGAAAACTTCTTTTCTCGCGCTGAACGAAGTTTTCGGGTCGAAATGTGCTTTTCCCGTCGATTTGAGCGCTTTTGCGCATCGACATTTTCGTTTTTCCGATACGGGGAGAATTTGATGAGAAAACGTCTTTTCTCGCGCTGAACGACGTTTTCGGGTCGAAATGTACTTTTCCCGTCGATTTGAGCGCTTTTGCGCATCGACATTTTCGTTTTTCCGATACGGGGAGAATTTGATGAGAAAACGTCTTTTCTCGCGCTGAACGAAGTTTTCGGGTCGAAATGTGCTTTTCCCGTCGATTTGAGCGCTTTTGCGCATCGACATTTTCGTTTTTCCGATACGGGGAGAATTTGATGAGAAAACTTCTTTTCTCGCGCTGAACGAAGTTTTCGGGTCGAAATGTGCTTTTCCCGTCGATTTGAGCGCTTTTGCGCATCGACATTTTCGTTTTTCCGATACGGGGAGAATTTGATGAGAAAACGTATTTTCTCGCGCTGAACGACGTTTTCGGGTCGAAATGTACTTTTCCCGTCGATTAAAGCGCTTTTGCGCATCGACATTTTCGTTTTTCCGATACGGGGAGAATTTGATGAGAAAACTTCTTTTCTCGCGCTGAACGAAGTTTTCGGGTCGAAATGTGCTTTTCCCGTCGATTTGAGCGCTTTTGCGCATCGACATTTTCGTTTTTCCGATACGGGGAGAATTTGATGAGAAAACTCTTTTCTCGCGCTGAACGACGTTTTCGGGTCGAAATGTGCTTTTCCCGTCGATTTGAGCGCTTTCGCGCATCGACAATTTCATTTTTTCTGATAAGGGGAGAATTTGATGAGAAAACGTCTTTTCTCGCGCTGAACGAAGTTTTCGGGTCGAAATGTGCTTTTCCCGTCGATTTGAGCGCTTTTGCGCCTCGACATTTTCGTTTTTCGGATACGGGGAGAATTTGATGAGAAAACGTATTTTCTCGCGCTGAACGACGTTTTCGGGTCGAAATGTACTTTTCCCGTCGATTTGAGCGCTTTTGCGCATCGACATTTTCGTTTTTCCGATACGGGGAGAATTTGATGAGAAAACTTCTTTTCTCGCGCTGAACGACGTTTTCGGGTCGAAATGTGCTTTTCCCGTCGATTTGAGCGCTTTTCGCATTGACATTTTCGTTTTTCCGATACGGGAGAATTTGATGAGAAAACGTCTTTTCTCGCGCTGAACGACGTTTTCGGGTCGAATTGTGCTTTTTCCTTCGATTTGAGCGCTTTTGCGCATCGACATTTTCGTTTTTCCGATACGGGGAGAATTTGATGAGAAAACTCGCGCTGAACGACGTTTTCGAGTCGAAATGTGCTTTTCAGTAATTGGGAATAATTTGTTTCAAGCCAAAGGTCGAGAGGTCGAGCTCATATAAAAAAAGGAAATACATTTTTCTACTCACTCGCCCTCAACCTTTGACTTGAAACAACTTATTCCCAATTACTCTAATAATATTCAGATAAATGAATAACATATAAATGAATAACATATATCTAAGTACGAGAGGTACGAGTAAGAAAGTAAGAATTCTTGGATTCTTACTCGTACCTCTTGTACATAGATATATGAATAACTTCTAAAATCAATTTTAATAAAAAATATGTTATTAAAATGGAGAGTAAACAATACACAGTGAATTCTTAAATAGAATTAAAGATACTACAAATGTCAAATCAGTAGATTATAATTTTAAAAAGTAAACAGACTTAACAATTCATAAGAAATATTTAATTACAAATATTGACACAGTTACTAACAAATATGGAGATAAATTAGTTATTCACTTAGAATATGAAGGGTTAAAAGGAAATAAATACAAATTCAGAACATATTTACCAGATAGATTTCATAGGTTATCAAGTGAAGATTTAGAAGAATTATGTTCTGGTGATTTCTATTTCATATACAAAGGTAAGAGTGAAAAAAAGGGCACCAAGACATAGATTTTGTATAAAAAAATCAATTTAAATAAAACATTTGATATTAAAATCGAAGCAAATTAAAGTTAAAATATAAAGATGATATATTAGAAACTAAGTTAGATGAATTAAAGAATGAAAAAGAAATATATAAATGTGATACATGTAACCAATCATTCAGTGATAAAAGATATTATAAAGAACATTTAAAATCTAAAAATCATATTAGAAATATTAATAATGATATCTTAGGTGAAGATTATTTTGATAAATATAATGATAACAAACAGAAGACAATTAAAAGAATAAAAGATAAATTAAAAAATAAAAGACCATACATGGAAGGAGTTAGAAATTATATTTAATCATAAGATAATAAAAAAGAAATAGAAATAACTGAAGCATTTAAAAGTGACATTGGCCCAGCTGCTATCGAGTTTTATAAAGGTAAAACATAAGAAAATAAAAAACATTTAGAAAATATGAAAAGTATTTTAAAAATAATTACTGATGTTGAATATCCTAAAATTAGCATATCAGTTAAATTTATAAAATTTGAGGAAAAACCAATATATAATATAAATTCCCATTCACAACATATCATATCTAAACAGCATATAGATGATAGATTAAATGAAATAACTAAATCAAAACCAAATGATGAAAATAATTTATCATATTATAAAGATGATAGTATAAATGGATCAAGTTTATATCAAATTACTATTTAAAACTAATGCTGTTATAAATGTACAAAATGAAGATGATAAATGTTTTCTATGGTCAATAATTAGTTGCTTACAACCAGTTGAAGATTATAAACAACATAGTTTTAGATTACCAAATTATAAACAATTTGAAAGTAATTATAAGATAGACAGTTACCCTGTTAGAATTAAAAATATCCCAAAAATAGAAAGAGATTATGATTTAAAGATAAATGTATTTGATTTAATCAAATTACCAAAAACAAAAGGTAATAATATTAAACATTATACATAAGGTGTTATAGATATATTATATTATGAGAATCATTATATGTGGATTAAAAGAATTGATTTATTTTTCAAATCAGAAAATGATTTTGATAATAAAATATATCTATGTAGAAAATATATAACTAAATTCAGAACTGAGAGTCCATCATTAAATCATAAACAATTATGTGATAATCATCATTATTGTAAAATAGTTTTACCAAATGAAAAGGATAAAATATTAGAATTCAAAAAATACGATTACAAGAATAAGGTGCCATTTGTAATATATGGAGATTTTGAATCACTAAATAAGGAATTAACTGATCAAGATAGAAAAGAAATATATTATAAAAGAAAGAAATTAAATTCTAATGATGTAATTGATTGTTCAGTTCCTCTAATAACAAATACTATTAAAAAGATTCATCAATCAGCTGCAGCTTTCGGGTTGTATATTAAATCTGATTATCCAGAACTAATTAAAAGTGAATATTATGATTGTAGAAATGAGAATGTTATCAATCATTTTTGTGACTTATTAATTGAATATGAAATGAAGTTTAGTAAACTATTGGATACAAATAAAGAAATCATAATTACAGAAGAAGATAAAGAAGAATTTGGGTTTCCAGATAAATGTTATTATTGTGAAAAGATATTCAATTTTAAAGATAAAAAAGTTAATAATCGTGATCATTTTAATGGAAATTTTAGAGGTGCAGCACATGAAAATTGTAACTTATAAGCTAAAACAAGAGGCCCATGGGCTTTGAAGCACTGGTAGATTATACTGTGGTATTAAGTGGTTATAATGTTTTACATCTGCCGGCAAATCTTCTATATGACGATGTTGATTGGGAGGACCACAGACTTAAAGGTCTATTTGTCTAGTACGATTTTATTCCTGAAAATGAATTTATTTTCTGCCGAACGATTTAGCCTAGGCTATTTGTACTGTTAAACCACATTAATGCGATTCTGTTAAAAAGACGAAACTAGTTTATTCTGATGTTTTCCATCATGTCCCAGCCAAGATATTTATATCAATCAAGATTTGGATACAAAAACCCATTTTTACGCATGAACTGTTAGGCCCCACTGAATAATGAAAACAAAAACAGAACGATTTTTCTGAATGCAATTGCAAGACCCTCTGATCTTAGAGCTCCAAGCTCTGATGCATGTACGCATGCAAAACGTCGAATTTGCCGGCGTTGGTGTCACTGAGGCCGGCTGATGATTGTTTGTTTGTCTTTTTGTTTGTTTGGCTTTACGTACGTCGTTTGCATCTTGGTTTCCCAAGACTATTCCTATTGGATTGTTCATTTAACCTCACGACGGCACGGCCTTTGAAGTGTTGCCCGCACACTGTTATCAGCCAGCAGGACTCGAACCCACTTGTCACTCAGCATTGATAGTGGATTCAACAGCATCACGCCTTATCTCACTGAGCTACCGAGGCCGCTCGATTCAATTCCAAAAAACTACAGCAGCGGCAAATAACCATCGCAATATTGCAATTTACGACAAACAACGCGTAAATTCAATCACTGTTGTTTAACGCATGGAAAAGATAATAAAAGGTATTTTTTCCCGGCGCGCATTACAAAGCGAATCTCTGCCGAGTGCGTAAGAGGGTGCTACCGTAAGAGGTACATAATTTTATTTTTTTCTATTCAGAAGAGGCTGTTCCCCATTCTTTACTGCCAATGTTAATGCTGACATATCGCTACGCGATTGTTTAACCCGCTCTCATCTACCAGATAATGAACGAGAAAAATGCGATCGAATAATTTTTTGGACCATTAAATCAGAAATCTAGCGACGCTATGTTGTGGGGAATAATTGAAACATTTTTTAGTCATTTTCAGCAGTTTCTAATGTTTTACGGGAACGGAGTGACAATTTGAAGTTACTATGAAAATGAGAAGAGTCGGTGCTATTTTTTCGTACTACTATTTTCGATCCATTTTACTAGCATTGGCATGACGTCATAGACGTCAACCAATGCTAAAAATTAACTTTGTTCCAGTTATATTTCATAATTTATCAGGCTATGATGCTCATTTATTCATCAAACAGCTATGTCATTAAATAGAAGAAATCAATAATGAAATAGAAAGATTAAATTCAAATAGATTAAAAGATAAAATACCAACTTATGAATTTAAAATTTTAGCTAAAACATCTGAAAATTATATATCTTTCCAATTCGGGTGTCTAAGATTTATAGATTCATATAGATTTTTAAGCACTTCATTAGATAATACCAAAATTGATGATGAATTAAAAATATTAAAACAACATTACCCAAATAATGATGATTTTCAATTAATGAGATATAATGGCGTGATTCCATATTCATTTTATAAATCGCATAATGATTTTAACATAACTGAATTATCAAAAGAACAATTTTGTGATGAATTAAGATCCGAATATGTTAAAGATGATGTTTATAATAGAACATTGAATATTTTGAATCATTTCAAAATAAAAAATCATGGACAATTAGTAGATTTATATTTAAAATCAGATGTATTATCATTAACTGATATATTTGAAAGGTTTAGAGATGTAAATCTAAAATATTTCAATATTGATCCTGCCATTGTTATTCTAGCCCGGGTTTAACTTGGGACTGTGGTTTAAAATTTACAGAATGGATTTATTGACAAATATAGATCAATTATTATTATTTGAAAAATCTATAAGAGGAGGTGTTTCAGGCATATTAGGTGATAGATATTTCAATGTAAATGATAACCCTGGATATAAGTTATTATCTATAGATGCAAATAATCTATATGGTTGGGCAAAGATGGAACCACAACCTTATGGAGTATTTGAAATAACTGAAGTTTTACAGTATGAAAATAACGATATATTTAATTGAAAGAAAAGAATTCTAGATATTGCAGATGATTCAGATACTGGATACTTTTTAGTTGTAGACTTGGAATACCCTGAAAACATTAAATTCAAATCTAGAAATCTAGGATACTGTCCCGAACATAAAACTGTTACACATAAAGAATTATCAAATTATCAAAAAAGAATTGAACCTGAAAATCATATTCATACAGAAAAGTTAATGGTAACTCAGGAAGATAAATTTAATTATGTAGTACATTATAGAATTTTAAAATTCTATTTGAATCAAGGAATGATTCTTAAAAAAGTACATAGATATATTTCATTTAGTCAATCTAAATGGTTAGAAAAATATATAGATTTTAACACCAAACAGAGAACTAAAGCTAAAACTGATTTTGAGAAAGTTTTTTTCAGACTAATGAATAATGCATTCTATGGTAAGACTTGTGAGAATATTAGAAATAGAAATGATATTGAGTTAGTTAGTAATGGTAAAAGGATAAGACATTTACAAACATATCCTAAATTTATTGTTTACAGAATATTTGATGAAAATTTAGCTGCAGTTAAAATGAGGAGAACTTCTATGAAAGTTAATAAACCAATTTATGTTGGAGCATCAGTTTTAGAAATATCAAAATTATTAATGTATGAATTTTACTATAACGTTTTACAACCTCATTTTGGAGAAAAGCATATAGAAATCTTATATTTTGATACAGATTCTTACACATTAAAAATAAAAACTAATAATATAACAGATGATTTAAAAACATTAAAACATCATTTTGATTTTAGTAACTATCCAAAAGGTCATGAATTGTTTAACAATGATAATAAAAAGGTGCCCGGTAAATTCAAAGATGAATTAGGAGGCGAAGAAATGATGGAGTTCATTGGAATTCGATCTAAAATGTATAGTTATAAAACCAAAATTCATGAAGCTAAAAAGTTAAAAGGAATAACCAGGAGCGTTGCTGAAAAAAAAATATTCATTTCAAAGATTACATCAATTGTTTATTCAATGAAGAAGTTAGAAAACATAAGATGAAATGTTTAAGATCTGAGTACCACGAAATGTTAATTGAAGAAATAGAAAAGGTTAGTTTGAACCCATTCGATGATAAACGATATATATTAGATGACGGAATTCATACAGTCGTCTATGGCTGCAATTTAGATGAATACTTAAAATTTAAAAGAGAAGAGTTAAAAGAAAATGAGATTATGAATAGGATTGTAACATGTTAATCAAATTTTAGTAAAAAACATGTATAATAAATGGAGCCAGAACAATCACAAACTATCAATATTAGTAATAGGGGTAATAGGCTTTCATACCAAAGGTCGAACGGTCGAGAAATTTTCCAAATGTGAAATAATAATAATTTCTACTTGAATTAGTCGCGTACACTCCTAATTCAAGTAGAAATTATTGTTATTTTCATATTTGGAAAATTTCTAAACCAAATATTCATTTACATGGATAAAATATGAATGAATAACATATATAAGTAATTAGAAAAGTAGGCTTTCAGATCAGAGTACGAGAGTACGAGCTCTTATAGAATCGATATATAGATATATTTTAAACATTATTTCAATATTTATATTTGTATGAGTTAGATTTTTAAACATTAATAGTGTTAGTAAAGTGTGATTAAAAATAATTCATATTTAAATCAATGAACTTCTAAAATCAATTTTAATAAAAAATTTAGTATTAAAATGGAAGCAAATAAGTACTACTGCCCAACATGTAATATCAATATAGATAGATCCCAAAAAGCAAGACACAATAAAACTAAAACACATTTAGAGAATAAATTGAAACTAGAATATAAAGATGATATATTAGAAACTAAATTAGATGAATTAAAGAATGAAAAAGAAACATACAAATGTGATACATGTAATCTATCATTCAGTGATAAAAGATATTATAATGAACATTTAAAATGTAAAAGTCATATTAGAAATATGAATAATGATATTTTAGGTGAAAATTATTTTGATAAAGATAATGATAAGAAGCAGAAGACAATTAAAAGCATAAAAAATAAATTAAACAATAAAAGACCATACATGGAAGATGTAAGAAAATATATTAATTTATTGGATAATAAAAAAGATATAGAGATAACCGAAGCATTTAAAGTGATATTGGTCCAGCAGCTATCGAGTTTAAATTTCGTAAAGGAAAAACATTAGAAGAAAATAAAAAACATTTAGAAAATATGAAAGAAATAATAAAAATAATAATAGATGTTGAATACCCTAAAATTAGTATATCAGTTAAAGTAAAGTTTATAAAATCTGACGATAAACCAATATATAATATAAATTCTCATTCACAACATATTATATATAAACAACATATAGATGATAAATTAGATAAATATTATAATGAAGTAAAAACTAAAATAGAACAGAAATATTTTGAAGGATCAGGTTTAATATTCGATGAAATAATATTTATGACTTTTCATGTTTATAACACAAAATATAATAAGTTAACTAAATCAAAACCAATTGATGAAAATAATGTATCATATTATAAAGAACCAGATATTGAAGCATCAAGTTATATTAAACTACCATTTAAAACTAATGCTGTAATAAATGTACAAAATGAAGATGATAAATGTTTTCTATGGACAATTATAAGTTGCTTACATCCAACGGAAGATATTACACATAGTTTTAGATTAACTCATTATAAACCGTTTGAAAATAATTATAAGATAGATAAGTATCCTGTTATAATTAAAAACATCCCAAAAATAGAAAGAGATAATAATATAAAGATAAATGTATTTGATTTAATCAAATTACCAAATACAAAAGGTAATAATATAAAACATTATACATTAGAAGCTTTATTCCTATCAAAAGATTATGATTCAAATGATGTTATAGATAGATTATATTATGAAAATCATTATATGTGGATTAAACAAATAGATTTATTCTTTAGAACAGAAAGTGATCACCATAATAAAATATATCTATGTAGAAAATGTTTACATAAATTCAGTAATGAAAGTACATTATTAAATCATAAACAATTATGTGAAAATCATGATTATTGTAAATTAGTTTTACCAAATGAAAAAGATAAAATATTAGAATTCAAAAAATATGATTACAAAAATAAAGTACCATTTGTTATATATGGAGATTTTGAATCATTAAATAAAGAATTAACTGATCAAGATAGAAAAGAAATATATTATAAAAGAAAGAAATTAAATTCTAATGAAAATAATTTTTCAGATGAACCACCAATAACAAATACAATTAAAAAGATTCATCAATCAGCTGCTGCTTTCGGGTTATATATAAAATCTGATTATCCAGAACTAATTGAAAGTGAATATTATCATTATAGAAATGAAAATGTTATCAATCATTTTTGTGACTTATTAATTGAATATGAAATAAGATGTAGTAAATTATTGAATACAAATAAAGAAATAATTATGACAGAAGAAGATAAAGAAGAATTTGCGTTTGCAGATAAATGTTATTATTGTGAAAAGATATTTAATTATAAAGATAAAAAAGTAAGAGACCATGATCATTTGAATGGAAAGTTTAGAGGCGCTGCGCATGAGAATTGTAACTTACAAGCTAAGAAAATTAACTTTGTACCAGTTATATTTCATAATCTATCAGGATATGATGCACATTTATTCATCAAACAGTTATGTCATAAAATAGAAGAAATTAATAATGAAATAGAAAGATTAAATTCAAATAGATCAAAAGATAAAATACCAACTTATAAATTTAAAATGTTAGCTAAAACATCTGAGAATTATATATCATTCCAATTTGGTGGCCTAAGACTTATAGATTCATATAGATTTTTAAATAGTTCATTAGATAACTTATCAAAATCATTAGTTGATGATGAATTAAAAATATTAAAGCAACACTACCCAAATAATGATGATTTCCAATTAATGAGATATAAAGGCGCAATTCCATATTCTTTCTATAAAAATCATAATGATTTTAACATAACTGAATTATTGAAAGAACAATTCTATGATGAATTAAAAAATGAATATGTTAAAGATGAAGTATATAATAGAACATTGAATATTTGGAATCATTTCAAAATAGAAAATCATGGACAATTAGTAGATTCATATTCAAAATCAGATGTATTATTATTAACCGATTTATTTGAAAGGTTTAGAGATGTAAACCTAAAATATTTCACTATTGATCCTTGTCATTGTTATTCAAGTCCAGGTTTAACATGGGATTGTGGATTAAAATTTACAGATATAAAAATGGATTTGTTAACAAATATAGATCAATTATTATTATTTGAAAAATCTATAAGAGGAGGAGTTTCAGGTGTATTAGGCGATAGATATTTCAATGTAAATGATAACCCCGGATATAAGTTATTATATATAGATGCAAATAATTTGTATGGTTGGGCAATGATGGAACCACAGCCTTATGGAGTATTTGAAATAAGTGAAGTTTTACAACGTGAAAATAATGATAAATTTGATTGGAAGAAAAGAATCCTAGATATTGCAGATGATTCAGAGACTGGTTACTTTTTTGTTGTAGACTTAGAATATCCTGAACATATTAAATTTAAATCTAGAAATCTAGCATACTGTCCAGAACATAAAACTGTAACTCATGAAGAATTATCAAATTACCAAAAAAGAATTAAACCCGAAAACCATATTCATACAGAAAAGTTAATGGTAACTCAAGAAGATAAATATAATTATGTAGTACATTATAGAATGTTAAAGTTTTATCTAAAACAAGGAATGGTTCTAAAAAAAGTACATAGATATATTTCATTCAGTCAATCTAAGTGGTTAGAAAAATATATAGATTTTAACACCAAACAGAGAACTAAAGCTAAAACTGATTTCGAGAAAGATTTCTTCAAGTTAATGAATAATGCATTCTATGGTAAGACTTGTGAAAATATTAGAAATAGAAATGATATTGAGTAAGTAAGTAATGGTAAACGAATTAGACATTTACAAACATATCCTAAGTTCATTGGTAACAGAATATTTGATGAAAATTTTGCCGCAGTTAAAATGAGAAGAACATCAATGAAATTTAATAAACCAATCTATGTTGGAGCATCAGTTTTAGAATTATCAAAATTACTAATGTATGAATTCTATTATAATGTATTACAACCACTTTTCGGAGAAAAACATATAGAAATACTATATTTTGATACTGACAGTTACATATTAAAGATAAAAACTGATAACATAACTGATGATTTAAAAACATTAAAACATCATTTTGATTTCAGTAACCATCCTAAAGATCATGAATTGTTTAGCAATGATAATAAAAAAATTTCCGGTAAATTCAAAGATGAATTAGGCGGTGAAGAAATGATAGAGTTCATCGGTATTAGATCTAAAAAGTATTCATATAAAACTAAAGAACATGAAGCTAAAAAGTTAAAAGGAATAACCAAAAGTGTAGTAGAAAAGAATATTCATTTCAAAGATTACATCAATTGTATATTCAATGAAGAAGTTAGAAAACATAAAATGAAATGTTTAAGATCTGAAGATCATGAAATGTTTATTGAAGAAATTGAAAAGATTAGTCTAAACCCATTTGATGATAAAAGATATATTTTAGATGATTGTACAGTTGCTTATGGTTGTAATTTAGATGAATACTTAAAATTTAAAAGAGAAGAAACAAAAGAGAAGGAAATAATGAATAGGATTATAACGTGTTAATCAAATTTTAATAAAAAATATGTTATTAAAATGGAGAGTAAACAAACACACAGTGAGAGCAACAAATCATTTCTAGATAGAATAAAAGATACTTCAAATGTCAAATCAGTAGATTATAAATTTAAGAAGTTAAGAGAATTAATAATCCATAAGAAATATCTATTTACAAATATTGATAGAGTTACTAACAAATATGGAGATAAATTAGTTATACACTTAGAAAATGAAGGATTAAAAGGAAATACATATAAATTCAGAACATATTTACCGGATAGATTTCATAGATTATCAAGTTAAGATCTAGAAGAATTATGTTCTGGTGATTTCTATTTCGTATACAAAGGTAAGAATGAAAGGGGGCATCATGAAATAGATTTCGAATAAAATATGTAAAATAAATGGTGGAATTAAAAGAATACAGAATATTTGTAGATTCTAGAAGACTTACAAATTATAAATCTCATAATTTACTAGAACAATTAGATAGAGAATTTAAGAATTGTGTAGATTTAAAATTAGTAAATATAAGTTTATGTAATTCTTTTTATAATATATCGAATAAAACTATTGAACATAGAGCCTTTTTAGTTTTTAATAGACACATAGATTCATGGGTCTATATATATTTAAAACCGGGGTTATATAATTTAGATACATTAGCACAAGAAATTAATAGAAAAGCCTGGCACAAATTAGGTAGTAGTTCTGGGTTTAGTATTAGATTTTTAAAAAGTGATAGTTCTGATAGAATAAAGATAAGGTTGTCTAATAGTGAAAAACATAAATTTCTGGTAAAAAAACCTATAGCTAAACTGTTAGGAATTCTTCCAGATAGATCTTTTACAAATATTGATGCTGCTACACCAAACTTAATACCTTTTACACACTTTTATATTCATTGCAATTTAATCGATCCTACAAAAACATTCGAAGCAACTAAAGATATAACTTGTAATTCTGGTTTACTTAACATTTTACCATTGAAGAATGTTAAAGAATTTGGAACGCAAATAAATTATAATTTAACAGAGTGTGATTTCAAACCATGCATTCCTCGTTTTAATAATTTTAGATTAGAAATTAGAAATCATAATGGATACTTAATTGATTTAAATAATTTCCCTGTAATTTATGAATTAGTTATAAGATGTAGAGAGTAATTTTTCCACTATATAAATGAATATAACTGTTGGACCGAGTATATGTTTTGGGTTTGATTTTAAACATGGTAAAGAAATAAGAATTAAACTAAATGATGTAATTACTGATATAAAAAGTAAATCATTTAACAATGCATCAGTGATTGATAAAGAAAATCATAATATAGAAAAAGTAATTGATTTAATTAAAACACCTTTAGAATATTATGAATTAAATGAAGATGGAATTATTGATGATATTAAAAACATATTAACCAAAATATATGATAATCATAAAAGTAGTAATGAAATAAATGTTGAAATGATCATAAATAAGATAACTAAATATTTTGATGATAGTAATTTTTTTGATAAATAAATGAGTGATAATAAGTGGATAATAACTGGATTATATAATGGCGCATTACTATCAGTTGGAACTGTTGGTTATTCAATGGTATTAAAAAAAGTTTTTAAAATGGGAAGTGCTAATGTTGATAGATTTGATATAAATGATATTTTAAAATTAACATTAGCAGTTACTTTATCTAATTTAACTATTGATTATTTGGAAAAACGAAAATATATTCCTCCCATATAAATACATAATTATTTTGCTAAATAAATGGCTTCTGCAGTTATAACTATTATAGGATCAGCAATTGTTAACGCTTTAGCCTTTACTGGTGGTGGTTATTTATTTAAGCATATTGATAAAAATGGATCATTAACAGAACAAAAAAGACATAACTTAGCATTAGAAAAATACAATAAAGCAGCAGAAGAATACAGAGAAAAGAGACAAAACTATATGGATTATATTAACAAGGAATCATATGATCAAAAGATTTCACATAGAGATTTTCAATCAGTTGATGATGCAATGAGTTTATATAACGCAGTAACCAATAAAGAAAAATTACATCTACATAAACCTACAATATCAGATTATTATACCCCAAGTAAAGAACAACAGAAATATGAAATAATTTGGATTTTAGGTGGAACAGTTATTGTTATATTTGTTGCTTATAAGTTTACTAATTAGTAATTTTTTTTTCTAAATAAATGGAAGATAAAGTTGATAATATTGATATTATTCCTCATGATATTAATAAAACTAAATTAAAAATATATTTGGAAAAACAAATATTAGAATTTGAAAGTGACTTAAGGATAAAAAAGAAAAATATTTAAAATCTAGAATTATATATTATCTTATTATTAGTGGTTCGGTTACAATTAGTTCTGTAATAACATTTTTAGCAATATTCAGCCCATTAACACCTTTAGCTATATCAATTGGTGTATTAGGATTAAGTTCAAGTGTTTTAACTGGTATAAGTTCAAAATTAAATATAAAAAGTAATAAAGAAAAAATTAAAACTAATATAAAAGAAATCAATAATAAATAAGAAATTAAAAAATACACTAGATTATATTATAAGTTTAAATGGCCAGTTTAGAACAATAATAAACAGTTGTAGAACAAGATAAATTATTAAAAGAATTAATAAATTATTAATTTTTTAATTATATAAATGGTAGATAGTTTTCCAAAAGCTTTCCAATATAATAAATCAATTAAATATAATATTCCAGCAATACATTTTAATAAAGATATTACATAAAGAAATGAAGTTTTAAATTCATTAATTGATTTATATATTTATGTTACTGAAAGTAATAATTTTCATGTAAAGATGGAAAATATATTTCATGTGTATACAATTAATTTTAAAAATTTAAATGAGGCAAAACAATGGTTATTAAAATCTAATATGAAGTATTGGCAGAACCAATTAAATTTTGCTGTTTATTGCGCAACAACAGGATGTGGAATTAGTTGGAATGATCATTTAAACAAACCAAGTTTACCATTGATGTTATCACTTTTTAGATTTCATACATATTTTCAAATAAAATTAATATTAGATGAATTAGAATTTCTAAGTTTTATAAAATATGTAATGAATTTGATATTAATTCAAATAAAGGTTTTAGAGCAAAAATTGGAACAATGGGTGGATTAGGAATATTATATACTAAAGAATTTGGAAAAATAATAACAAATTCAGATATAAGAACACTAAATTGGAATGAATTACCAAAATATTATAATAATATACAACAACAAAACAATAATGGTTGGGTTAATTTCATTTTAGAAAATAGTGAAGGTTTTACTAAAGCTGGTATACAAAGAATAAATCAATCTATTAGAACTTATTTAATTTGTATTTTAGGTGCGCAAGTTGAAACAAGATCCCCAATAATTGGAACTGATAACACATCATTTGATGCGCAGAAACAATTCAAAGTATTATTTGAAGATTCCATTCATAATGATAAAAATAGATCGATTCCAGAAAACATTGTAAGATATCAAAGTTATTTAGATAAATCTCATGTAAGACTAAATTATTGTATAGGCCCTAATCTATTAATTATTTCTAATGATTTAGTATTAAAGATGAGAAACATAATTGGTTATAATAATCTAATTAAAACTGCAACAATAAATAATTCATTTGGATTAAATGATATAAATAAAAAGATTATCACTGCTCCAAAATTAATGGAAGGTGAAAAAATAAAAAACATATTCAATCAACAGAAACTAAAACTAAGAATATTAAATTAAATAATTATTCTAAAATAAAAGATTACAATACATCGGAAAATATAAAAACTGATATTATTCAACATGATATAATTAAAACTGATAATGATAATAAATCCCATGAAAATGCTAAATTAGCTTTAACTTTTATAGGAATTTTTATAGGTGGAATATTAAATTTTTAATTTTAATTTTTTATTATGTAAATGGCAGAAGGTGGAGAAGATATTGGAATTGATACTTTTGGTGACGCTCCCGGTATAAGTGATGAACAACCACCTGATTTTGATGAAACAAGTTTTAGTAATGATAATAAAACAGCATATAATTCTAATTTAACTACACCTGAATATATTGATAAAACACATTCAAAGATAAATATTGAAAATGAAGTACCAGAATTGGCAAAAAAAATACGAATATGATGAAATTATTCGTGATTTTAAACCAATGTTAAAAAGATCTGGTTTCAATATAACAAATAAAGGTGCGAATTATTTGGTAAAAGATTTGAAATATTTAAATGGTGATTATTATTGGAAATTGAAAGATGACTATTATTTTAAGATTTCTTCTAATAAAAGTCCCGATAAAATAATAACAAAATCAACTTTTATTAAATTAGAACAATCTAGAATTAAGAAAATCATTAATGATGTTATAACTGATGTTACAGAACAAGATATAATTCTAAATAGAAGAGAATTTACTCGAAGAAATGATTATTTTTTGAAGATAATTAATTTAAGACTTAAAATTTAAGACTAAAAATAATTCCTAATGAAGATGAGAATTCCAAAACTAGTAAAGTTAAATCAACCGTTAAATCAAGTTCAAACTGAAAAACTTTTACAAAATGGGTTACTTGATGCAACAGATCAAGACTTAGAAGATTTAAATATATTTTCTGATGAAGCAATTAGAGAAATTATTAGTATAAGAAATGAAGCTGATGAAATTGCACATAATAAATATATGAGATATTAAAATTAGTACTTTAGAAAAAGAATTAACTGATAAAAATAAAGAGATAGAACAACTAAAGTCTGATTTAGACCATCAAGCAATTGGTGAAATGGAATATAGGCAAAAAGAATTACGTTTAGAAAAAGAAATTGATAATTTAAAAGATAAATTAGAAGTACAAAAAGGTGAAAGAGATATATTATTAAAATCATATGATTATAATATTAATAGATTTAAAGTTATTTTTAAAAATTTGATGATAAAACAAAATTCTGAAATATCATTGAAAGATAGAATAAAATTATTATTCAAATTAGAAGGAATAACAATTCTTTCAATTCTAACAGCTGTAACTATGTTATTTACAACAATAGGTTTAGCTATATCAAATTCACTGAAATCTACTCCTACTCCCAATAAACCGGATAAACCCCCGAATGATAATAATTCTATACAAGATAAAGTTAAAGATGGTTTAAAAAAATTAGCAAAATATTTATGGGAACTATCTAAAAAATCTGCTGCAGCATTACCAGGAATTATTGCATCAATTGTTGGTTTTATATTGAAATCTGCAGGAAACATTATTAACTTTGCTGCTGAACATATAATTTTATTTTTAATTACAGTTGTAAGTGCAATTATTTTTGGGTTAGTAAATATGATAAAAAATAAATAATTGATTTTTTTGTTAAATAAATGAGTGGGAGTTATATCAATCCTTCTAAGAATCATAGAATATCTAATGCTATTAAAGCAGAAAGATCACATCATATAATTACTCATAACCCTTCTAATATTAATCCTGATGAAACTTTATATGTTAGAATCCCTCGATTAACACAAACTACTTTTTATGTTTCAAATAGTATTTATTTATCAGCCGATATAAAAGTAACTGGTAATAATAATAATTATGTTGTTGATAATGTTGGAAGATATTTGATTAAAAAATTTACAATAAAGATTGGTCCAGAAACAGTTTTCTCATTAGATGATTATAATTTATTTATGCATTATAAAGATTTATGGTTAACTAAAGAAAATAGAAATAATATGATATTTCAAGGCATCCAATCAGAAAACCAAAATAAATTAAGATCGGAAGCACATAATGCAATATTAACTAATGCTATAGATAAATTGATAAAAAGTATATATGGAAGCAAATATAAAATTCCATTAGATTTTGAATTGATAAATAATAATGCACCTTTATATAAATACGCAATTCAAGAAGATGTTATATTCGAAATAACATTTGCTCCTGTTAATGAAATTGTAATATCTAGCGTTAATAAAGATATGGGTTATAAATTATCGAATATGTTTAGAATATGATACAGTAACTAATGAAAATATTTCAAGTATAATTCAAACTCAATACAATCAAGGATTTTCATTATCATATGATTATATTGATAAATTTAAAACTGTAACTATTAATGCAAATGATGAAATAATTAATGAGAATATTAACTTCCCAAGAAGATCTATAAAAGGTATATTAATATTTTTTACCATTGCAACATATACTAATGGTGCAATAAATGTTGATAATTATTATAATCCTGAAATAACAAAAGTAGATATAACTATCGAAGGAATAGCAAATAAAATATTTTGTCAAGGAATGAGAATGATAGATCAATGGCCAGAAATTAGAAAACATTTTATGAATGAAAAAGTGAAATCATCTGAAAATTGTAATATTAATCAAATTGATTATTATACCGGTAATAAATATGCATTATGGTTAGATTTTAGAACAACAGAGGATAATTCATTACATGGTTCTGGAAAAAAACTACAGAACACTAAAGATGGAATACAATTATCCATGTCAAAGAATAAAGGAATCAAAAATTTTAAAATGCACATTTATATTATATCTGACGCGCAATTAAATATTGTAAATTCTCAATTAAATAGTGTTATGTATTAGAATTTTAACTTTAATAAAAATTTATATAATAAATGGAAGGATGTAAAGTATATAAACATATTCCATACATCGATACACATGAAAATAATGATGGTTTATATTATGAAATACCTTGTAATATAGCTTTGATATTTGATCCTATTTTCAAAATTTATAAAACTAAACTAATAGAAATAGATGATAATAAAAGTGAAGTTGTTGATAATTTAAGTAATGTAATTGATAATAATGTAATACCTTCTACATCTAATAATGTAATACCTTCTACATCTAATAATGCAATACCTACTACATCTAATAATGTAATACCTTCTACATCTAATAATGTAATACCTTCTACATCTAATAATGAAATAATATTAAATATTAGTGAAAATAGAAATTATTGTGATTATTGTAAAGGTGAATTTTCAAACGCTCCATCAAATTGGAATAATCATATGAATACAAATTCACATATTATTAATGTTATAGATCGTGTTGGTATAAGAGAATTTATAGAACACCCATTTAATTATGTAACAAAGTTTGTTTCAAATAAAAAAGTAGATGGTAAAGATTTATATAAAGATTTATTAGGTGAATTTTTATCTAAGGAACCTAGTAATGAGGAATTACATTTATCTGCTCTTAAAAAAATATTAGAATCAAGCATTGTAAATACAATATTAAGGTCAAACACTAAGAAATATGACAATGAAAATATAGTTACAGGAAAGCGCATTGATAATAAAGATTCTATGAAACTTAAATCAGAAAATAAAGATATAGTTGAGATGACTAATAAGTATATCAATAAACCAATTATTTATGAAGATACGGTAGAGCATTTGAATAAATTGATGGGGTATGATGATGAATTGGAGAGTGATGATGAAAGTGATTCAGAAAGTAATTATCTAACACTCAAAAAGTAATAAAGGTTGAAAATTGTATAAAAAAATAGTAAATTAAAAAGGGGGTTTTAAGTATTAAGGTATCTAATACACATCTAATACATATCTAATACGTATTTAATACGTATTATTTGAAAATACCTTAAATTATATTTTTTTCAAATTTATATTAGAAACCTCAGTAATAATAAATAACCTTTATTATTTTCAAACTTATTCATATATTAGTTGAAAAAATAAAAATAAATTGGTTGAAAATTGTATAAATAATATTTATTTTAAAAAGGGGGTTTTAAGTATTAATGTATTTAATACGTATCTAATACGTATTTAATACGTATTAGATAGATAGATATATAAATAGTTATTTTACAAATTTATATTCATATGGAAATTGAAGCCTCAGTAATAATTTTGAACCTTTATTATTCTTTAATTTATTCATATATTCATCATGTAATTCAGAATCATGTAAATTTGCGCAATCATCTACAATGAATAATGTCTTTGATCCTTTATAAGTATCAATTGCTATTTTTATACAATTATCTAAATTTTCTTTTACTGTTTTAGGATTTAATATAATAAACTTTTTTATCTTAACTATATCTCTATTATATGTTTTATTCATTTCATAAGTAGGGCAGAATAATATTATACTATCAAAATGATTCTTTTAAATAGTTTCTAACAAATCTAATATGAAATGTGTTTTACCACAGTTTGTTACACCAGTAACTAATATATTATGCGGTTCAAATATAAATAAATCTTTATTAATTTATATTTTTAATTTTACTAGATAAAATCCATTCATTAAATTTAACATCATATCCTTTATATTTCACCAAAGAATACTTTTTTCCTTTAAGAGTTTTTGTTTTCAATACTCTTTCTATTTTGTATTCTATTTCAACTGGGTTTGGTACAAGTGATAATTCTTGTTCATAGAAATAACCTAATATTTCTTCATCTTTTAAATCTTCTAGTTTATAAACAAATGGTTTAGTTAATATTATCTTTTTAATCTTAAATATTTCTTCTGTAAAATTAGGGGTATAACCTTTATAAAAGGTTTTTCTATATTTAGATATTCTAACGTGTTGTCCAATTTTAAATCTAGGTTCACCGAAATCATGTGTAACAAATGCTCCATATAAATTATTCCAAACTATTACCGAATTATCTTCTTTTCTAGCTTGTATAGGTTTCATATTTATAAAACTATGTTTAGAATTATTATAACCTTTCACTAAATCATCTAATACATCGATATAAATATATGTTTCATTAGCAGTAAAATATTTCCACATTCTAGTTTTCAATGTTTTATTAAACCTTTCTATAATAGATGCTTTTTTATCTGAGTGTGTTGAAAAATATTCTACATCGTTATCAGATAATAGTTTTTTAAAATGTTTGTTATAAAATTCCTTACCTTCATCAAATTGTATCTTATCTGGAATAACTTCTTTAAATATTGATTTAAAAGCATTTGTAACTTCTATTCCAGTTTTATTTTTGATTGCAATTGACCATGCGTATCGACTGAATATGTCCATAACATTCAATATCCAGAAATATCATTTGTTGTATTCCTCTAAGTTCTTCATGTCAATTAAATCTGCTTGCCATTGTTGATCGATATATGAAACCATAACTTTTCTTGTTAAATAAGTTTTATCCATTTTGTTGTGTATTTGATATGTTGGTTGATTTTGTAACCATGATTTCAATTCACTATATTTTATATTACCATTTTCATTATCAGATTTAATTTGATTCCATAATTCTGAAACGTTAGAATATGATACTTCACTTTCTGGGTTATAATATAGCTCTCTTAAATATTGTTCTTTTTTCATCTTATTTTAATCCATTAATAATAATTTTGATTTAGTTTCAATGACTTTATGATTTGACTTATTTTCTGTTATAATAGGTTTATTATCATCGGAATCATTATTGTTATAATCAGATTTGAATTTTGATTTATATATTACACCAGATAATATAATAACTGTTACTAATCCAATTGTATTATATAAGTAATTATTTCTTCCACTATTAGAAGAATCAGATGGATTATTATTTGAATCAATATCAGATAATTTCTGTGATTCATTTATATCAGTTAATTTCTTTTTCTTAGCTTTTTGTAATTCTGAAGATCTTTTTCCCAATTCCTTTGCCCATTTAATTTGTTTCTCGGATCTAGCCTTTTTCTTTAACGCTATCACTCATTTATTTTAGTTAATTTTTGTTCTGATTCATTTTCTGTTTCACCATTTGGTTGTAGTACATCTGTTTCGTTCTTACCCGATTTATATTCCATAGGCTTGATATTCGAAAATGTTATGACACCAGTAGAAATTAATGTCATAACCGATCCTAATTGAAATGAAGCATAACCAACCCATTTTTGTTATTCAGTCATAACTAAGTAGTCATTTTTCAAATCATTATATAATTTATTTTCATCATCAATTGGTATTAACTGGTTACATAACTTAGAGTAACATTTGACAATACCATCTGAAATAGAATCATTTATTCTAGCTAATCTAGCTTCTTCATAAATCTTAAAATATTTTATTACTTTATCTGGTTTCATAGCATCTAATTCTTGAAAAGTAATAGTCTTAGTTAAAAATTGTTTACACTTTCCGCTAGCAATCAGTAGCTCAAGATGGTGTTTACAATATAAGTAGTATTCATAATCTATATTACAATTAACTTGAATATTATTTTCAATTTTGGTTGGAATATCCTTATTATCACTAATACCTAAATCATCTAATGTTTTTTCAATATCAATACTATTCTTGCTCGATTTCTTTGACATTTATATTAGAGAAATTCAATAAGAAAAATATTATAAGTATTATAAAATGATACCAGTATCTCTTTAGATTAATACTAGCTTAGTTAAAGGTAAAGAATTTTAGTATTAGTTATTTTTTTTTTAGTATTTTTTATTTGTGATATAAAGTATTCTTTTTTGAAAAGAAAATATTAAAAAAACAATAACTAATACTAGTTAGTTGAAGATGTGTAATTTTTAATATATTTTATTTGAATTCTATTTGATATCTCACTACTTTTGTTTATCTATTAGGAGCAGTAATTATAACTGTCCAGATAAGTCATTTCGGATCCTTGATATCAAATTCCTCAACATATTGTTCATTATTTGGATTATTGTTCCATTGATCAATAAATTTCTTTGCCTTTGTTAACTGTTCTAAATATAACTGTAAATCTAGTTTATTAGATTTGATTTGATTTTCTTTCTTTTCTAAAGGCCTTAAATTTTTCCAACCCCAAATAAGTTTTTTATTGTATTCATCATTCCTTTCCATTTATAAATCAAATTTTTATTAAAATTGATTAACATTTTAGAATCCTCTTCCATTTCTTCGACTAACGTCATCCTTTTTCATTCCTCGCTGCTTTTGATAAGTCATTTCGGATCCTCGATAATAAATCCTCAACTGAAAATCAATTCACCGAAACGACTGGTGGAAATATTATTTCATAAACACATATATTTATTATGTAAATTTTAGCGATCGATAATAGAACAATGGAGAACAATAGAAAAGCGGTCCAATCGGACCGGTTATTGCGCAATACTTAGTTAACAGTAATCAATACAATATTAAAACAGATATATACAATCGAGATTACATTTCTTGATATCTAAGACCTTCAGTGTTATAATTTATAATTTTGTCCAGAATTCTTTAATTACTGGATTGTTTCCAATCATTTCTTCAATTTCTGGTAAATATCTGACTACTTCACTAAATGCTAATCCTAATATTTTGAATTTTTCATATTTTATTAATCTACCTACTCTTCTCAGTTTTCTTTCAAAACCGGCACTGATATCTATGTTCTTTTTAACCCCCTCAGTTTCTTTATCAAACATTGAAAACCCTATATTTAGATAACCCCCGAAAATGATGTGGTCCCACAGGTGATTTGCTTTTCTATTTAATATGGTTTTATAACCTTTTTTAAAGATATCAGTAATTTCAGCAAATGAAATAACTTCTACATTACATTGTAATTCTGGAAAGTTTAAATGTTCTGTGTCAATGATTAATTTAGATTTTAAAAACTCGTTCAACTCTTCTCCACTCATTTTCTTAGTTTTCGATTGTGCATTCCGCGCATACCTTACCGCTCCTCTTAGGAGCGGCTTGGAATGTTGAAATCGATACTGACTGTAGAATAAAATACATGTGTTTATGAAATAGTAATTCACCCGGCGTTTTTGTTAAATTGATTTTCAGTTTGAGGAATTTAATATCGAGAATCCGAAATGACTTATCTGGACAGTTATAGTTACCGCTCCTTTAGATAGACCAAAGTAGTAAGATATTAAATCCTAATTTAAATAGAAAGTATTAAAAATTACTTATCTTTAACAAACAATTGAATTCTATTTTATTTTTAATATTTTCTTATACAATTCTAATTAACACTACATTAAATAGATTTTGAATAGATTCAAATAAAAATTACATAACTTCAAATAGCTAGTATTCTTTGTGTTAACACTACAATTCTTTAACTGAACTAAGCTAGAGTAACTAAAGAGTTACTAGTATCATTTTATAATATTTTTTTCCCTTTTTTCTCTAATATGATTGTCAAAGAAATCTAATAAGAATAGTATTGATATTGAAAAGACAATTGAAGGTTTAGGTATAACAGATAATAAAGATACAGTTGTAACTTATTGTGCTCAAGTTGATAAAAATATTGATTACGAGTACTTTTCATATTGTAAGCACCATCTGGAGTTACTAATTGCTGGTGGAAAATCTAAAGAATTCTTAAATAGAATAAGACGTCGTCCGTCTTATATGTCAAAGTCGAAACTTGGTGAAGCGCACAGCCAGTTTTAAGTTTTAATGAATAAATAGAGGCCCAACTCGTATAGAATTCTACATTGTAAAAAACATAGGTTTTGCCGGAGGCACCTGTGTTCGGCGAGGTCCGTGGCCAAAGAAAATCACCCACAATATCGAAGTGTTGCGGAAATTCCCTTGTGATTGCGCCGAGAGCGCCAAATTCAAAATCAATTTCCTTTAATCGCCATAGATAGCGTCACGAAATAATCGCCACAGATAGCGTCATAATGTCATAATATTAATATGTCAAAGTCGAAACTTGGTGAAGCGCACAGCCAGAGTTTTAATGAATAAATACTAGAGGCGAGTGCCCTTTCAGCAAACTTATATAGATCTACATTGTAAAAAACATAGGTTTTGCGGGGGCAACTGTGTTCGGTGTGGTCCGTGACCAAAGAAAATCACCCAAAATGTCGAAGATCTATTCAGAGCGAAGATTTGCCGTGGTCAAATAAATACATGTTTAGAAAAGGAATTCATTTTTGCGAAAAAAAACAACGTGCCTTGAGAGTGTTGATTACAAATTGAAAGCCTCGTATGTTTTATCTTTCATACGACGATTAATCTTTCTGTATCGTCAGATATGTTCTACGAACAGTTTATGTTTTACACAAGAAATTTGTTCTCAAGTTCTACTTTGTAAAAAATGTAGGTTTTGCTGAAGGAAGGAACCCGGTGGCGTGACCAAAGAAAATCACCAAAAATATGATAGACCTTCGAGCGAATTAAGGGACCCGTGATTTTGTTTTGTGAAATTTTGTTTTTAAATCATTTTCTGCGAAAAAAAACGTGGGAGTTTTGGGAATGTTGATTACATATTGAGAGTCTTTATTATGGATTACACGAGAATAAATTTTTCTGTAGTTAAAATTCGTCAGATTTCTACCTAAGTCTCATGGCTCCAAGAGTTTTATATGTTTTACACTAAAAATGTGTTCCTAAGCCGGGGTAAAACAACGGGTGCATGGGTTCGGAATTAATAGAACAACGGTATTTTAAATACGGATTATAGCGTACGAATTTTACTCGACACAGAAAATGGGAATAACGTTTGAAAAGACACATAAATATAAGATATGTTAAAAAACGCACGGCATTATACTCCAGGGATTGGCAAAATTTTGAGTTAATTATTCAGTACTT